>NW_026700705.1:0-57994 GCF_030435755.1 Ochotona princeps
ACGCAAATATTGGTGTGAGAGCTAATTCAATCAAGGAAACACTGCATGTTGGTGAAGGGCATATTGAAGAAGGATCAGCCGAGTGGTTCTTGTGGGAGAACAACTCCATTTGGCTCACTAACTTCACACACCATCAGGCTTCCAAGCAGCTCTCAAGGAAACTCAGTTTTCACACTCTATGCTTAGTGCCCTTTGTATGGCTAGGACTGAAATGAACCTGGTAGAGTAACCCACACAAACGAATGCTCCACATGCGGGTTTCACATGCCACCAACTCCACATTCACAGGCAACTTCAGCGCCACAGCCGTTTTCAGATAGCCCTCAATGCAAAGGCTCTAGACGCAAATATTGGTGTGAGAGCTAATTCAATCAAGGAAACAATGCATGTTGGTGAAGGGCATATTGAAGAAGGATCAGCCGAGTGGTTCTTGTGGAGAACAACTCCATTTGGCTCACTAACTTCACACACCATCAGGCTTCCAAGCAGCTCTCAAGGAAACTCAGTTTTCACACTCTATGCTTAGTGCTCTTGTGTGCCTAGGACTGAAATGAAGCTTGGTCAGCATCCCACACAAACGAATGCTCCACATGCGGGTTTCACATGCCACCAACTCCACATTCACAGGCAACTTCAGCGCCACAGCCATTTTCAGATAGCCCTCAATGCAAAGGCTCTAGACGCAAATATTGGTGTGAGAGCTAATTCAATCAAGGAAACACTGCATGTTGGTGAAGGGCATATTGAAGAAGGATCAGCCGAGTGGTTCTTGTGGGAGAACAACTCCATTTGGCTCACTAACATCACACACCATCAGGCTTCCAAGCAGCTCTCAAGGAAACTCAGTTTTCACACTCTATGCTTAGTGCCCTTTGAGTGCCTAGGACTGAATTAAGCTTGGAGAGCATCCCACACAAACGAATGCTCCACATGCGGGTTTCACATGCCACCAACTCCACATTCACAGGCAACTTCAGCGCCACTGCCATTTCAGATAGCCCTCAATGCAAAGGCTCTAGATGCAAATATTGGTGTGAGAGCTAATTCAATCAAGGAAACACTGCATGTTGGTGAAGGGCATATTGAAGAAGAATCAGCCGAGTGGTTCTTGTGGGAGAACAACTCCATTTGGCTCACTAACTTCACACACCATCAGGCTTCCAAGCAGCTCTCAAGGAAACTCAGTTTTCACACTCTATGCTTAGTGCCCTTTGTATGGCTAGGACTGAAATGAACCTGGTAGAGCATCCACACAAACGAATGCTCCACATGCGGGTTTCACATGCCACCAACTCCACATTCACAGGCAACTTCAGCGCCACAGCCGTTTTCAGATAGCCCTCAATGCAAAGGCTCTAGACGCAAATATTGGTGTGAGAGCTAATTCAATCAAGGAAACACTGCATGTTGGTGAAGGGCATATTGAAGAAGGATCAGCCGAGTGGTTCTTGTGGGAGAACAACTCCATTTGGCTCACTAACTTCACACACCATCAGGCTTCCAAGCAGCTCTCAAGGAAACTCAGTTTTCACACTCTATGCTTAGTGCCCTTTGAGTGCCTGGGACTGAAATGAATCTTGGAGAGCATCCCACATAAACGAATGCTCCACATGCGGGTTTCACATGCCACCAACTCCACATTCACAGGCAACTCAGCGCCACAGCCGTTTTCAGATAGCCCTCAATGCAAAGGCTCTAGACGCAAATATTGGTGTGAGAGCTAATTCAATCAAGGAAACACTGCATGTTGGTGAAGGGCATATTGAAGAAGGATCAGCCGAGTGGTTCTTGTGGGAGAACAACTCCATTTGGCTCACTAACTTCACACACCATCAGGCTTCCAAGCAGCTCTCAAGAAAACGCAGTTTTCACACTCTATGCTTAGTGCCGTTTGAGTGCCTAGGACTGAAATGAAGTTTGGTCAGCATCCACACAAACGAATGCTCCACATGCGGGTTTCACATGCCACCAACTCCACATTCACAGGCAACTTCAGCGCCACAGCCGTTTTCAGATAGCCCTCAATGCAAAGGCTCTAGACGCAAATATTGGTGTGAGAGCTAATTCAATCAAGGAAACACTGCATGTTGGTGAAGGGCATATTGAAGAAGAATCAGCCGAGTGGTTCTTGTGGGAGAACAACTCCATTTGGCTCACTAACTTCACATACCATCAGGCTTCCAAGCAGCTCTCAAGGAAACTCAGTTTTCACACTCTATGCTTAGTGCTCTTTGTGTGCGTAGGACTGAAATGAAGCCTTGGTCAGCATCCCCACACAAACGAATGCTCCACATGCGGGTTTCACATGCCACCAACTCCACATTCACAGCAACTTCAGCGCCACAGCCGTTTTCAGATAGCCCTCAAAGCAAAGGCTCTAGACGCAAATATTGGTGTGAGAGCTAATTCAATCAAGGAAACACTGCATGTTGGTGAAGGGCATATTGAAGAAGGATCAGCCGAGTGGTTCTTGTGGGAGAACAACTCCATTTGGCTCACTAACTTCACACACCATCAGGCTTCCAAGCAGCTCTCAAGGAAACTCAGTTTTCACACTCTATGCTTAGTGCCCTTTGTATGGCTAGGACTGAAATGAACCTGGTAGAGCAACACACACAAACGAATGCTCCACATGCGGGTTTCACATGCCACCAACTCCACATTCACAGGCAACTTCAGCACCACAGCCGTTTTCAGATAGCCCTCAATGCAAAGGCTCTAGACGCAAATATTGGTGTGAGAGCTAATTCAATCAAGGAAACACTGCATGTTGGTGAAGGGCATATTGAAGAAGGATCAGCCGAGTGGTTCTTGTGGGAGAACAACTCCATTTGGCTCACTAACTTCACACACCATCAGGCTTCCAAGCAGCTCTCAAGGAAACTCAGTTTTCACACTCTATGCTTAGTGCCCTTTGAGTGCATTATCTAGGAATGAACCTGGTAGAGCATCCCACACAAACGAATGCTCCACATGCGGGTTTCACATGCCACCAACTCCACATTCACAGGCAACTTCAGCGCCACAGCCATTTTCAGATAGCCTTCAATGCAAAGGCTCTAGACGCAAATATTGGTGTGAGAGCTAATTCAATCAAGGAAACACTGCATGTTGGTGAAGGGCATATTGAAGAAGGATCAGCCGAGTGGTTCTTGTGGGAGAACAACTCCATTTGGCTCACTAACGTCACACACCATCAGGCTTCCAAGCAGCTCTCAAGGAAACTCAGTTTTCACACTCCATGCTTAGTGCCCTTTGAGTGCCTAGGACTGAAATGAAGCTTGGAGAGCATCCCACATATACGAATGCTCCACATGCGGGTTTCACATGCCACCAACTCCACATTCACAGGCAACTTCAGCGCCACAGCCGTTTTCAGATAGCCCTCAATGCAAAGGCTCTAGACGCAAATATTGGTGTGAGAGCTAATTCAATCAAGGAAACACTGCATGTTGGTGAAGGGCATATTGAAGAAGGATCAGCCGAGTGGTTCTTGTGGGAGAACAACTCCATTTGGCTCACTAACTTCACACACCATCAGGCTTCCAAGCAGCTCTCAAGGAAACTCAGTTTTCACACTCTATGCTTACTGCCCTTTGTATGGCTAGGACTGAAATGAACCTGGTAGAGCAACCCACACAAACGAATGCTCCACATGCGGGTTTCACATGCCACCAACTCCACATTCACAGGCAACTTCAGCGCCACAGCCGTTTTCAGATAGCCCTCAATGCAAAGGCTCTAGACGCAAATATTGGTGTGAGAGCTAATTCAATCAAGGAAACAATGCATGTTGGTGAAGGGCATATTGAAGAAGGATCAGCCGAGTGGTTCTTGTGGGAGAACAACTCCATTTGGCTCACTAACTTCACACACCATCAGGCTTCCAAGCAGCTCTCAAGGAAACTCAGTTTTCACACTCTATGCTTAGTGCCGTTTGAGTGCCTAGGACTGAAATGAACCTTGGTCAGCATCCACACAAACGAATGCTCCACATGCGGGTTTCACATGCCACCAACTCCACATTCACAGGCAACTTCAGCGCCACAGCCGTTTTCAGATAGCCCTCAATGCAAAGGCTCTAGATGCAAATATTGGTTTGAGAGCTAATTCAATCAAGGAAACACTGCATGTTGGTGAAGGGCATATTGAAGAAGAATCAGCCGAGTGGTTCTTGTGGGAGAACAACTCCATTTGGCTCACTAACTTCACACACCATCAGGCTTCCAAGCAGCTCTCAAGGAAACTCAGTTTTCACACTCTATGCTTAGTGCCCTTTGTATGGCTAGGACTGAAATGAACCTGGTAGAGCAACACACACAAACGAATGCTCCACATGCGGGTTTCACATGCCACCAACTCCACATTCACAGGCAACTTCAGCACCACAGCCGTTTTCAGATAGCCCTCAATGCAAAGGCTCTAGACGCAAATATTGGTGTGAGAGCTAATTCAATCAAGGAAACACTGCATGTTGGTGAAGGGCATATTGAAGAAGGATCAGCCGAGTGGTTCTTGTGGGAGAACAACTCCATTTGGCTCACTAACTTCACACACCATCAGGCTTCCAAGCAGCTCTCAAGGAAACTCAGTTTTCACACTCTATGCTTAGTGCCCTTTGAGTGCATTATCTAGGAATGAACCTGGTAGAGCATCCCACACAAACGAATGCTCCACATGCGGGTTTCACATGCCACCAACTCCACATTCACAGGCAACTTCAGCGCCACAGCCATTTTCAGATAGCCTTCAATGCAAAGGCTCTAGACGCAAATATTGGTGTGAGAGCTAATTCAATCAAGGAAACACTGCATGTTGGTGAAGGGCATATTGAAGAAGGATCAGCCGAGTGGTTCTTGTGGGAGAACAACTCCATTTGGCTCACTAACGTCACACACCCATCAGGCTTCCAAGCAGCTCTCAAGAAACTCAGTTTTCACACTCCATGCTTAGTGCCCTTTGAGTGCCTAGGACTGAAATGAAGCTTGGAGAGCATCCCACATATACGAATGCTCCACATGCGGGTTTCACATGCCACCAACTCCACATTCACAGGCAACTTCAGCGCCCACAGCCGTTTTCAGATAGCCCTCAATGCAAAGGCTCTAGACGCAAATATTGGTGTGAGAGCTAATTCAATCAAGGAAACACTGCATGTTGGTGAAGGGCATATTGAAGAAGGATCAGCCGAGTGGTTCTTGTGGGAGAACAACTCCATTTGGCTCACTAACTTCACACACCATCAGGCTTCCAAGCAGCTCTCAAGGAAACTCAGTTTTCACACTCTATGCTTACTGCCCTTTGTATGGCTAGGACTGAAATGAACCTGGTAGAGCAACCCACACAAACGAATGCTCCACATGCGGGTTTCACATGCCACCAACTCCACATTCACAGGCAACTTCAGCGCCACAGCCGTTTTCAGATAGCCCTCAATGCAAAGGCTCTAGACGCAAATATTGGTGTGAGAGCTAATTCAATCAAGGAAACAATGCATGTTGGTGAAGGGCATATTGAAGAAGGATCAGCCGAGTGGTTCTTGTGGGAGAACAACTCCATTTGGCTCACTAACTTCACACACCATCAGGCTTCCAAGCAGCTCTCAAGGAAACTCAGTTTTCACACTCTATGCTTAGTGCCGTTTGAGTGCCTAGGACTGAAATGAACCTTGGTCAGCATCCCACACAAACGAATGCTCCACATGCGGGTTTCACATGCCACCAACTCCACATTCACAGGCAACTTCAGCGCCACAGCCGTTTTCAGATAGCCCTCAATGCAAAGGCTCTAGATGCAAATATTGGTTTGAGAGCTAATTCAATCAAGGAAACACTGCATGTTGGTGAAGGGCATATTGAAGAAGAATCAGCCGAGTGGTTCTTGTGGGAGAACAACTCCATTTGGCTCACTAACTTCACACACCATCAGGCTTCCAAACAACTCTCAAGGAAACTCAGTTTTCACACTCTATGCTTAGTGCCGTTTTACTGCCAAGGACTGAAATGAAGCTTGGTCAGCATCCCACACAAACGAATGCTCCACATGCGTGTTTCACATGCCACCAACTCCACATTCACAGGCAACTTCAGCGCCACAGCCATTTTCAGATAGCCTTCAATGCAAAGGCTCTAGACGCAAATATTGGTGTGAGAGCTAATTCAATCAAGGAAACACTGCATGTTGGTGAAGGGCATATTGAAGAAGGATCAGCTGAGTGGTTCTTGTGGGAGGACAACTCCATTTGGCTCACTAACGTCACACACCATCAGGCTTCCAAGCAGCTCTCAAGGAAACTCAGTTTTCACACTCCATGCTTAGTGCCCTTTTGAGTGCCTAGGACTGAAATGAAGCTTGGAGAGCATCCCACATATACGAATGCTCCACATGCGGGTTTCACATGCCACCAACTCCACATTCACAGGCAACTTCAGCGCCACAGCCGTTTTCAGATAGCCCTCAATGCAAAGGCTCTAGACGCAAATATTGGTGTGAGAGCTAATTCAATCAAGGAAACACTGCATGTTGGTGAAGGGCATATTGAAGAAGGATCAGCCGAGTGGTTCTTGTGGGAGAACAACTCCATTTGGCTCACTAACTTCACACACCATCAGGCTTCCAAGCAGCTCTCAAGGAAACTCAGTTTTCACACTCTATGCTTACTGCCCTTTGTATGGCTAGGACTGAAATGAACCTGGTAGAGCAACCCACACAAACGAATGCTCCACATGCGGGTTTCACATGCCACCAACTCCACATTCACAGGCAACTTCAGCGCCACAGCCGTTTTCAGATAGCCCTCAATGCAAAGGCTCTAGACGCAAATATTGGTGTGAGAGCTAATTCAATCAAGAAAACACTGCATGTTGGTGAAGGGCATATTGAAGAAGGATCAGCCGAGTGGTTCTTGTGGGAGAACAACTCCATTTGGCTCACTAACTTCACACACCATCAGGCTTCCAAGCAGCTCTCAAGGAAACTCAGTTTTCACACTCTATGCTTAGTGCCGTTTGAGTGCCTAGGACTGAAATGAAGTTTGGTCAGCATCCCACACAAACGAATGCTCCACATGCGGGTTTCACATGCCACCAACTCCACATTCACAGGCAACTTCAGCGCCACAGCCGTTTTCAGATAGCCCTCAATGCAAAGGCTCTAGATGCAAATATTGGTGTGAGAGCTAATTCAATCAAGGAAACACTGCATGTTGGTGAAGGGCATATTGAAGAAGAATCAGCCGAGTGGTTCTTGTGGGAGAACAACTCCATTTGGCTCACTAACTTCACACACCATCAGGCTTCCAAGCAGCTCTCAAGGAAACTCAGTTTTCACACTCTATGCTTAGCGCCCTTTCTTTGTCTACGACTGAAATGAACCTGGTAGAGCATCCCACACAAACGAATGCTCCACATGCGGGTTTCACATGCCACCAACTCCACATTCACAGGCAACTTCAGCGCCACAGCCGTTTTCAGATAGCCCTCAATGCAAAGGCTCTAGGTGCAAATATTGGTGTGAGAGCTAATTCAATCAAGGAAACACTGCATGTTGGTGAAGGGCATATTGAAGAAGGATCAGCCGAGTGGTTCTTGTGGGAGAACAACTCCATTTGGCTCACTAACTTCACACACCATCAGGCTTCCAAGCAGCTCTCAAGGAAACTCAGTTTTCACACTCTATGCTTAGTGCCCTTTGAGTGCATTATCTAGGAATGAACCTGGTAGAGCATCCCACACAAACGAATGCTCCACATGCGGGTTTCACATGCCACCAACTCCACATTCACAGGCAACTTCAGCGCCACAGCCGTTTTCAGATAGCCCTCAATGCAAAGGCTCTAGACGCAAATATTGGTGTGAGAGCTAATTCAATCAAGGAAACACTGCATGTTGGTGAAGGGCCTATTGAAGAAGGATCAGCCGAGTGGTTCTTGTGGGAGAACAACTCCATTTGGCTCACTAACTTCACACACCATCAGGCTTCCAAGCAGCTCTCAAGGAAACTCAGTTTTCACACTCTATGCTTAGTGCCCTTTGTATGGCTAGGACTGAAATGAACCTGGTAGAGCAACCCACACAAACGAATGCTCCACATGCGGGTTTCACATGCCACCACTCCACATTCACAGGCAACTTCAGCGCCACAGCCGTTTTCAGATAGCCCTCAATGCAAAGGTTCTAGACGCAAATATTGGTGTGAGAGCTAATTCAATCAAGGAAACACTGCATGTTGGTGAAGGGCATATTGAAGAAGGATCAGCCGAGTGGTTCTTGTGGGAGAACAACTCCATTTGGCTCACTAACTTCACACACCATCAGGCTTCCAAGCAGCTCTCAAGGAAACTCAGTTTTCACACTCTATGCTTAGTGCCCTTTGTATGGCTAGGACTGAAATGAACTTGGTAGAGCAACCCACACAAACCAATGCTCCACATGCGGGTTTCACATGCCACCAATTCCACATTCACAGGCAACTTCAGCACCACAGCCGTTTTCAGATAGCCCTCAATGCAAAGGCTCTAGACGCAAATATTGGTGTGAGAGCTAATTCAATCAAGGAAACACTGCATGTTGGTGAAGGGCATATTGAAGAAGGATCAGCCGAGTGGTTCTTGTGGGAGAACAACTCCATTTGGCTCACTAACTTCACACACCATCAGGCTTCCAAGCAGCTCTCAAGGAAACTCAGTTTTCACACTCTATGCTTAGTGCCGTTTGAGTGCCTAGGACTGAAATGAAGTTTGGTCAGCATCCCACACAAACGAATGCTCCACATGCGTGTTTCACATGCCACCAACTCCACATTCACAGGCAACTTCAGCGCCACAGCCGTTTTCAGATAGCCCTCAATGCAAAGGCTCTAGATGCAAATATTGGTTTGAGAGCTAATTCAATCAAGGAAACACTGCATGTTGGTGAAGGGCATATTGAAGAAGAATCAGCCGAGTGGTTCTTGTGGGAGAACAACTCCATTTGGCTCACTAACTTCACACACCATCAGGCTTCCAAACAACTCTCAAGGAAACTCAGTTTTCACACTCTATGCTTAGTGCCGTTTTACTGCCAAGGACTGAAATGAAGCTTGGTCAGCATCCCACACAAACGAATGCTCCACATGCGTGTTTCACATGCCACCAACTCCACATTCACAGGCAACTTCAGCGCCACAGCCATTTTCAGATAGCCTTCAATGCAAAGGCTCTAGACGCAAATATTGGTGTGAGAGCTAATTCAATCAAGGAAACACTGCATGTTGGTGAAGGGCATATTGAAGAAGGATCAGCCGAGTGGTTCTTGTGGGAGAACAACTCCATTTGGCTCACTAACGTCACACACCATCAGGCTTCCAAGCAGCTCTCAAGGAAACTCAGTTTTCACACTCCATGCTTAGTGCCCTTTGGGTGCCTAGGACTGAAATGAAGCTTGGAGAGCATCCCACATATACGAATGCTCCACATGCGGGTTTCACATGCCACCAACTCCACATTCACAGGCAACTTCAGCGCCACAGCCGTTTTCAGATAGCCCTCAATGCAAAGGCTCTAGACGCAAATATTGGTGTGAGAGCTAATTCAATCAAGGAAACACTGCATGTTGGTGAAGGGCATATTGAAGAAGGATCAGCCGAGTGGTTCTTGTGGGAGAACAACTCCATTTGGCTCACTAACTTCACACACCATCAGGCTTCCAAGCAGCTCTCAAGGAAACTCAGTTTTCACACTCTATGCTTACTGCCCTTTGTATGGCTAGGACTGAAATGAACCTGGTAGAGCAACCCACACAAACGAATGCTCCACATGCGGGTTTCACATGCCACCAACTCCACATTCACAGGCAACTTCAGCGCCACAGCCGTTTTCAGATAGCCCTCAATGCAAAGGCTCTAGACGCAAATATTGGTGTGAGAGCTAATTCAATCAAGAAAACACTGCATGTTGGTGAAGGGCATATTGAAGAAGGATCAGCCGAGTGGTTCTTGTGGGAGAACAACTCCATTTGGCTCACTAACTTCACACACCATCAGGCTTCCAAGCAGCTCTCAAGGAAACTCAGTTTTCACACTCTATGCTTAGTGCCGTTTGAGTGCCTAGGACTGAAATGAAGTTTGGTCAGCATCCCACACAAACGAATGCTCCACATGCGGGTTTCACATGCCACCAACTCCACATTCACAGGCAACTTCAGCGCCACAGCCGTTTTCAGATAGCCCTCAATGCAAAGGCTCTAGACGCAAATATTGGTGTGAGAGCTAATTCAATCAAGGAAACACTGCATGTTGGTGAAGGGCATATTGAAGAAGAATCAGCCGAGTGGTTCTTGTGGGAGAACAACTCCATTTGGCTCACTAACTTCACACACCATCAGGCTTCCAAGCAGCTCTCAAGGAAACTCAGTTTTCACACTCTATGCTTAGCGCCCTTTCTTTGTCTACGACTGAAATGAACCTGGTAGAGCATCCCACACAAACGAATGCTCCACATGCGGGTTTCACATGCCACCAACTCCACATTCACAGGCAACTTCAGCGCCACAGCCGTTTTCAGATAGCCCTCAATGCAAAGGCTCTAGGTGCAAATATTGGTGTGAGAGCTAATTCAATCAAGGAAACACTGCATGTTGGTGAAGGGCATATTGAAGAAGGATCAGCCGAGTGGTTCTTGTGGGAGAACAACTCCATTTGGCTCACTAACTTCACACACCATCAGGCTTCCAAGCAGCTCTCAAGGAAACTCAGTTTTCACACTCTATGCTTAGTGCCCTTTGAGTGCATTATCTAGGAATGAACCTGGTAGAGCATCCCACACAAACGAATGCTCCACATGCGGGTTTCACATGCCACCAACTCCACATTCACAGGCAACTTCAGCGCCACAGCCGTTTTCAGATAGCCCTCAATGCAAAGGCTCTAGACGCAAATATTGGTGTGAGAGCTAATTCAATCAAGGAAACACTGCATGTTGGTGAAGGGCCTATTGAAGAAGGATCAGCCGAGTGGTTCTTGTGGGAGAACAACTCCATTTGGCTCACTAACTTCACACACCATCAGGCTTCCAAGCAGCTCTCAAGGAAACTCAGTTTTCACACTCTATGCTTAGTGCCCTTTGTATGGCTAGGACTGAAATGAACCTGGTAGAGCAACCCACACAAACGAATGCTCCACATGCGGGTTTCACATGCCACCACTCCACATTCACAGGCAACTTCAGCGCCACAGCCGTTTTCAGATAGCCCTCAATGCAAAGGTTCTAGACGCAAATATTGGTGTGAGAGCTAATTCAATCAAGGAAACACTGCATGTTGGTGAAGGGCATATTGAAGAAGGATCAGCCGAGTGGTTCTTGTGGGAGAACAACTCCATTTGGCTCACTAACTTCACACACCATCAGGCTTCCAAGCAGCTCTCAAGGAAACTCAGTTTTCACACTCTATGCTTAGTGCCCTTTGTATGGCTAGGACTGAAATGAACTTGGTAGAGCAACCCACACAAACGAATGCTCCACATGCGGGTTTCACATGCCACCAATTCCACATTCACAGGCAACTTCAGCACCACAGCCGTTTTCAGATAGCCCTCAATGCAAAGGCTCTAGACGCAAATATTGGTGTGAGAGCTAATTCAATCAAGGAAACACTGCATGTTGGTGAAGGGCATATTGAAGAAGGATCAGCCGAGTGGTTCTTGTGGGAGAACAACTCCATTTGGCTCACTAACTTCACACACCATCAGGCTTCCAAGCAGCTCTCAAGGAAACTCAGTTTTCACACTCTATGCTTAGTGCCCTTTGTATGGCTAGGACTGAAATGAACCTGGTAGAGCATCCCACACAAACGAATGCTCCACATGCGTGTTTCACATGCCACCAACTCCACATTCACAGGCAACTTCAGCGCCACAGCCGTTTTCAGATAGCCCTCAATGCAAAGGCTCTAGACGCAAATATTGGTGTGAGAGCTAATTCAATCAAGGAAACACTGCATGTTGGTGAAGGGCATATTGAAGAAGGATCAGCCGAGTGGTTCTTGTGGGAGAACAACTCCATTTGGCTCACTAACTTCACACACCATCAGGCTTCCAAGCAGCTCTCAAGGAAACTCAGTTTTCACACTCTATGCTTAGTGCCGTTTGAGTGCCTAGGACTGAAATGAACCTTGGTCAGCATCCCACACAAACGAATGCTCCACATGCGGGTTTCACATGCCACCAACTCCACATTCACAGGCAACTTCAGCGCCACAGCCGTTTTCAGATAGCCCTCAATGCAAAGGCTCTAGACGCAAATATTGGTGTGAGAGCTAATTCAATCAAGGAAACACTGCATGTTGGTGAAGGGCATATTGAAGAAGAACCAGCCGAGTGGTTCTTGTGGGAGAACAACTCCATTTGGCTCACTAACTTCACACACCATCAGGCTTCCAAGCAGCTCTCAAGGAAACTCAGTTTTCACACTCTATTATTAGTGCCCTTTCTTTGTCTACGACTGAAATGAACCTGGTAGAGCATCCCACACAAACGAATGCTCCACATGCGGGTTTCACATGCCACCAACTCCACATTCACAGGCAACTTCAGCGCCACAGCCGTTTTCAGATAGCCCTCAATGCAAAGGCTCTAGACGCAAATATTGGTGTGAGAGCTAATTCAATCAAGGAAACACTGCATGTTGGTGAAGGGCATATTGAAGAAGGATCAGCCGAGTGGTTCTTGTGGGAGAACAACTCCATTTGGCTCACTAACTTCACACACCATCAGGCTTCCAAGGAGCTCTCAAGGAAACTCAGTTTTCACACTCTATGCTTAGTGCCCTTTGAGTGCATTATCTAGGAATGAACCTGGTGGAGCATCCCACACAAACGAATGCTCCACATGCGGGTTTCACATGCCACCAACTCCACATTCACAGGCAACTTCAGCGCCACAGCCGTTTTCAGATAGCCCTCAATGCAAAGGCTCTAGACGCAAATATTGGTGTGAGAGCTAATTCAATCAAGGAAACACTGCATGTTGGTGAAGGGCATATTGAAGAAGGATCAGCCGAGTGGTTCTTGTGGGAGAACAACTCCATTTGGCTCACTAACTTCACACACCATCAGGCTTCCAAGCAGCTCTCAAGGAAACTCAGTTTTCACACTCTATGCTTAGTGCCCTTTGTATGGCTAGGACTGAAATGAACCTGGTAGAGTAACCCACACAAACGAATGCTCCACATGCGGGTTTCACATGCCACCAACTCCACATTCACAGGCAACTTCAGCGCCACAGCCGTTTTCAGATAGCCCTCAATGCAAAGGCTCTAGACGCAAATATTGGTGTGAGAGCTAATTCAATCAAGGAAACAATGCATGTTGGTGAAGGGCATATTGAAGAAGGATCAGCCGAGTGGTTCTTGTGGGAGAACAACTCCATTTGGCTCACTAACTTCACACACCATCAGGCTTCCAAGCAGCTCTCAAGGAAACTCAGTTTTCACACTCTATGTTTAGTGCCCTTTGAGTGCATTATCTAGGAATGAACCTGGTAGAGCATCCCACGCAAACGAATGCTCCACATGCGGGTTTCACATGCCACCAACTCCACATTCACAGGCAACTTCAGCGCTACAGCCATTTTCAGATAGCCCTCAATGCAAAGGCTCTAGACGCAAATATTGCTGTGAGAGCTAATTCAATCAAGGAAACACTGCATGTTGGTGAAGGGCATATTGAAGAAGGATCAGCCGAGTGGTTCTTGTGGGAGAACAACTCCATTTGGCTCACTAACTTCACACACCATCAGGCTTCCAAGCAGCTCTCAAGGAAACTCAGTTTTCACACTCTATGCTTAGTGCTCTTGTGTGCCTAGGACTGAAATGAAGCTTGGTCAGCATCCCACACAAACGAATGCTCCACATGCGGGTTTCACATGCCACCAACTCCACATTCACAGGCAACTTCAGCGCCACAGCCATTTTCAGATAGCCCTCAATGCAAAGGCTCTAGACGCAAATATTGGTGTGAGAGCTAATTCAATCAAGGAAACACTGCATGTTGGTGAAGGGCATATTGAAGAAGGATCAGCCGAGTGGTTCTTGTGGGAGAACAACTCCATTTGGCTCACTAACGTCACACACCATCAGGCTTCCAAGCAGCTCTCAAGGAAACTCAGTTTTCACACTCTATGCTTAGTGCCCTTTGAGTGCCTGGGACTGAAATGAATCTTGGAGAGCATCCCACATAAACGAATGCTCCACATGCGGGTTTCACATGCCACCAACTCCACATTCACAGGCAACTTCAGCGCCACAGCCGTTTTCAGATAGCCCTCAATGCAAAGGCTCTAGACGCAAATATTGGTGTGAGAGCTAATTCAATCAAGGAAACACTGCATGTTGGTGAAGGGCATATTGAAGAAGGATCAGCCGAGTGGTTCTTGTGGGAGAACAACTCCATTTGGCTCACTAACTTCACACACCATCAGGCTTCCAAGCAGCTCTCAAGGAAACTCAGTTTTCAGACTCTATGCTTAGTGCCGTTTGAGTGCCTAGGACTGAAATGAAGTTTGGTCAGCATCCCACACAAACGAATGCTCCACATGCGGGTTTCACATGCCACCAACTCCACATTCACAGGCAACTTCAGCGCCACAGCCGTTTTCAGATAGCCCTCAATGCAAAGGCTCTAGACGCAAATATTGGTGTGAGAGCTAATTCAATCAAGGAAACACTGCATGTTGGTGAAGGGCATATTGAAGAAGGATCAGCCGAGTGGTTCTTGTGGGAGAACAACTCCATTTGGCTCACTAACTTCACACACCATCAGGCTTCCAAACAGCTCTCAAGGAAACTCAGTTTTCACACTCTATGCTTAGTGCCGTTTTACTGCCAAGGACTGAAATGAAGCTTGGTCAGCATCCCACACAAACGAATGCTCCACATGCGGGTTTCACATGCCACCAACTCCACATTCACAGGCAACTTCAGCGCCACAGCCATTTTCAGATAGCCTTCAATGCAAAGGCTCTAGACGCAAATATTGGTGTGAGAGCTAATTCAATCAAGGAAACACTGCATGTTGGTGAAGGGCATATTGAAGAAGGATCAGCCGAGTGGTTCTTGTGGGAGAACAACTCCATTTGGCTCACTAACGTCACACACCATCAGGCTTCCAAGCAGCTCTCAAGGAAACTCAGTTTTCACACTCCAAGCTTAGTGCCCTTTGAGTGCCTAGGACTGAAATGAAGCTTGGAGAGCATCCCACATATACGAATGCTCCACATGCGGGTTTCACATGCCACCAACTCCACATTCACAGGCAACTTCAGCGCCACAGCCGTTTTCAGATAGCCCTCAATGCAAAGGCTCTAGACGCAAATATTGGTGTGAGAGCTAATTCAATCAAGGAAACACTGCATGTTGGTGAAGGGCATATTGAAGAAGGATCAGCCGAGTGGTTCTTGTGGGAGAACAACTCCATTTGGCTCACTAACTTCACACACCATCAGGCTTCCAAGCAGCTCTCAAGGAAACTCAGTTTTCACACTCTATGCTTACTGCCCTTTGTATGGCTAGGACTGAAATGAACCTGGTAGAGCAACCCACACAAACGAATGCTCCACATGCGGGTTTCACATGCCACCAACTCCACATTCACAGGCAACTTCAGCGCCACAGCCGTTTTCAGATAGCCCTCAATGCAAAGGCTCTAGATGCAAATATTGGTGTGAGAGCTAATTCAATCAAGGAAACACTGCATGTTGGTGAAGGGCATATTGAAGAAGGATCAGCCGAGTGGTTCTTGTGGGAGAACAACTCCATTTGGCTCACTAACTTCACACACCATCAGGCTTCCAAGCAGCTCTCAAGGAAACTCAGTTTTCACACTCTATGCTTACTGCCCTTTGTATGGCTAGGACTGAAATGAACCTGGTAGAGCATCCCACACAAACGAATGCTCCACATGCGTGTTTCACATGCCACCAACTCCACATTCACAGGCAACTTCAGCGCCACAGCCGTTTTCAGATAGCCCTCAATGCAAAGGCTCTAGACGCAAATATTGGTGTGAGAGCTAATTCAATCAAGGAAACACTGCATGTTGGTGAAGGGCATATTGAAGAAGGATCAGCCGAGTGGTTCTTGTGGGAGAACAACTCCATTTGGCTCACTAACTTCATACACCATCAGGCTTCCAAGCAGCTCTCAAGGAAACTCAGTTTTCACACTCTATGCTTAGTGCCCTTTGTATGGCTAGGACTGAAATGAACCTGGTAGAGCAACCCACACAAACGAATGCTCCACATGCGGGTTTCACATGCCACCAACTCCACATTCACAGGCAACTTCAGCGCCACAGCCGTTTTCAGATAGCCCTCAATGCAAAGGCTCTAGACGCAAATATTGGTGTGAGAGCTAATTCAATCAAGGAAACACTGCATGTTGGTGAAGGGCATATTGAAGAAGGATCAGCCGAGTGGTTCTTGTGGGAGAACAACTCCATTTGGCTCACTAACTTCACACACCATCAGGCTTCCAAGCAGCTCTCAAGGAAACTCAGTTTTCACACTCTATACTTAGTGCCCTTTGTATGGCTAGCACTGAAATGAACCTGGTAGAGCAACCCACACAAACGAATGCTCCACATGCGGGTTTCACATGCCACCAACTCCACATTCACAGGCAACTTCAGCGCCACAGCCGTTTTCAGATAGCCCTCAATGCAAAGGCTCTAGACGCAAATATTGGTGTGAGAGCTAATTCAATCAAGGAAACACTGCATGTTGGTGAAGGGCATATTGAAGAAGGATCAGCCGAGTGGTTCTTGTGGGAGAACAACTCCATTTGGCTCACTAACTTCACACACCACCAGGCTTCCAAGCAGCTCTCAAGGAAACTCAGTTTTCACACTCCAAGCTTAGTGCCCTTTGAGTGCCTAGGACTGAAATGAAGCTTGGAGAGCATCCCACATATACGAATGCTCCACATGCGGGTTTCACATGCCACCAACTCCACATTCACAGGCAACTTCAGCGCCACAGCCGTTTTCAGATAGCCCTCAATGCAAAGGCTCTAGACGCAAATATTGGTGTGAGAGCTAATTCAATCAAGGAAACACTGCATGTTGGTGAAGGGCATATTGAAGAAGGATCAGCCGAGTGGTTCTTGTGGGAGAACAACTACATTTGGCTCACTAACTTCACACACCATCAGGCTTCCAAGCAGCTCTCAAGGAAACTCAGTTTTCACACTCTATGCTTAGTGCGCTTTGAGTGCCTAGGACTGAAATGAATTTTGGTCAGCATCCCACACAAAGGAATGCTCCACATGCGGGTTTCACATGCCACCAACTCCACATTCACAGGCAACTTCAGCGCCACAGCCGTTTTCAGATAGCCCTCAATGCAAAGGCTCTAGACGCAAATATTGGTGTGAGAGCTAATTCAATCAAGGAAACACTGCATGTTGGTGAAGGGCATATTGAAGAAGGATCAGCCGAGTGGTTCTTGTGGGAGAACAACTCCATTTGGCTCACTAACTTCACACACCATCAGGCTTCCAAGCAGCTCTCAAGGAAACTCAGTTTTCACACTCTATGCTTAGTGCCGTTTGAGTGCCTAGGACTGAAATGAACCTTGGTCAGCATCCCACACAAACGAATGCTCCACATGCGGGTTTCACATGCCACCAACTCCACATTCACAGGCAACTTCAGCGCCACAGCCGTTTTCAGATAGCCCTCAATGCAAAGGCTCTAGACGCAAATATTGGTGTGAGAGCTAATTCAATCAAGGAAACACTGCATGTTGGTGAAGGGCATATTGAAGAAGGATCAGCCGAGTGGTTCTTGTGGGAGAACAACTCCATTTGGCTCACTAACTTCACACACCATCAGGCTTCCAAGGAGCTCTCAAGGAAACTCAGTTTTCACACTCTATGCTTAGTGCCCTTTGAGTGCATTATCTAGGAATGAACCTGGTGGAGCATCCCACACAAACGAATGCTCCACATGCGGGTTTCACATGCCACCAACTCCACATTCACAGGCAACTTCAGCGCCACAGCCGTTTTCAGATAGCCCTCAATGCAAAGGCTCTAGACGCAAATATTGGTGTGAGAGCTAATTCAATCAAGGAAACACTGCATGTTGGTGAAGGGCATATTGAAGAAGGATCAGCCGAGTGGTTCTTGTGGGAGAACAACTCCATTTGGCTCACTAACTTCACACACCATCAGGCTTCCAAGCAGCTCTCAAGGAAACTCAGTTTTCACACTCTATGCTTAGTGCCCTTTGTATGGCTAGGACTGAAATGAACCTGGTAGAGTAACCCACACAAACGAATGCTCCACATGCGGGTTTCACATGCCACCAACTCCACATTCACAGGCAACTTCAGTGCCACAGCCGTTTTCAGATAGCCCTCAATGCAAAGGCTCTAGACGCAAATATTGGTGTGAGAGCTAATTCAATCAAGGAAACAATGCATGTTGGTGAAGGGCATATTGAAGAAGGATCAGCCGAGTGGTTCTTGTGGGAGAACAACTCCATTTGGCTCACTAACTTCACACACCATCAGGCTTCCAAGCAGCTCTCAAGGAAACTCAGTTTTCACACTCTATGTTTAGTGCCCTTTGAGTGCATTATCTAGGAATGAACCTGGTAGAGCATCCCACGCAAACGAATGCTCCACATGCGGGTTTCACATGCCACCAACTCCACATTCACAGGCAACTTCAGCGCTACAGCCATTTTCAGATAGCCCTCAATGCAAAGGCTCTAGACGCAAATATTGGTGTGAGAGCTAATTCAATCAAGGAAACACTGCATGTTGGTGAAGGGCATATTGAAGAAGGATCAGCCGAGTGGTTCTTGTGGGAGAACAACTCCATTTGGCTCACTAACTTCACACACCATCAGGCTTCCAAGCAGCTCTCAAGGAAACTCAGTTTTCACACTCTATGCTTAGTGCTCTTGTGTGCCTAGGACTGAAATGAAGCTTGGTCAGCAACCCACACAAACGAATGCTCCACATGCGGGTTTCACATGCCACCAACTCCACATTCACAGGCAACTTCAGCGCCACAGCCATTTTCAGATAGCCCTCAATGCAAAGGCTCTAGACGCAAATATTGGTGTGAGAGCTAATTCAATCAAGGAAACACTGCATGTTGGTGAAGGGCATATTGAAGAAGGATCAGCCGAGTGGTTCTTGTGGGAGAACAACTCCATTTGGCTCACTAACATCACACACCATCAGGCTTCCAAGCAGCTCTCAAGGAAACTCAGTTTTCACACTCTATGCTTAGTGCCCTTTGAGTGCCTAGGACTGAAATTAAGGTTGGAGAGCATCCCACACAAACGAATGCTCCACATGCGCGTTTCACATGCCACCAACTCCACATTCACAGGCAACTTCAGCGCCACTGCCATTTTCAGATAGCCCTCAATGCAAAGGCTCTAGATGCAAATATTGGTGTGAGAGCTAATTCAATCAAGGAAACACTGCATGTTGGTGAAGGGCATATTGAAGAAGAATCAGCCGAGCGGTTCTTGTGGGAGAACAACTCCATTTGGCTCACTAACTTCACACACCATCAGGCTTCCAAGCAGCTCTCAAGGAAACTCAGTTTTCACACTCTATGCTTAGTGCCCTTTGTATGGCTAGGACTGAAATGAACCTGGTAGAGCATCCCACACAAACGAATGCTCCACATGCGGGTTTCACATGCCAGCAACTCCACATTCACAGGCAACTTCAGCGCCACAGCCGTTTTCAGATAGCCCTCAATGCAAAGGCTCTAGACGCAAATATTGGTGTGAGAGCTAATTCAATCAAGGAAACACTGCATGTTGGTGAAGGGCATATTGAAGAAGGATCAGCCGAGTGGTTCTTGTGGGAGAACAACTCCATTTGGCTCACTAACGTCACACACCATCAGGCTTCCAAGCAGCTCTCAAGGAAACTCAGTTTTCACACTCTATGCTTAGTGCCCTTTGAGTGCCTGTGACTGAAATGAATCTTGGAGAGCATCCCACATAAACGAATGCTCCACATGCGGGTTTCACATGCCACCAACTCCACATTCACAGGCAACTTCAGCGCCACAGCCGTTTTCAGATAGCCCTCAATGCAAAGGCTCTAGACGCAAATATTGGTGTGAGAGCTAATTCAATCAAGGAAACACTGCATGTTGGTGAAGGGCATATTGAAGAAGGATCAGCCGAGTGGTTCTTGTGGGAGAACAACTCCATTTGGCTCACTAACTTCACACACCATCAGGCTTCCAAGCAGCTCTCAAGGAAACTCAGTTTTCAGACTCTATGCTTAGTGCCGTTTGAGTGCCTAGGACTGAAATGAAGTTTGGTCAGCATCCCACACAAACGAATGCTCCACATGCGGGTTTCACATGACACCAACTCCACATTCACAGGCAACTTCAGCGCCACAGCCGTTTTCAGATAGCCCTCAATGCAAAGGCTCTAGACGCAAATATTGGTGTGAGAGCTAATTCAATCAAGGAAACACTGCATGTTGGTGAAGGGCATATTGAAGAAGGATCAGCCGAGTGGTTCTTGTGGGAGAACAACTCCATTTGGCTCACTAACTTCACACACCATCAGGCTTCCAAACAGCTCTCAAGGAAACTCAGTTTTCACACTCTATGCTTAGTGCCGTTTTACTGCCAAGGACTGAAATGAAGCTTGGTCAGCATCCCACACAAACGAATGCTCCACATGCGTGTTTCACATGCCACCAACTCCACATTCACAGGCAACTTCAGCGCCACAGCCATTTTCAGATAGCCTTCAATGCAAAGGCTCTAGACGCAAATATTGGTGTGAGAGCTAATTCAATCAAGGAAACACTGCATGTTGGTGAAGGGCATATTGAAGAAGGATCAGCCGAGTGGTTCTTGTGGGAGAACAACTCCATTTGGCTCACTAACGTCACACACCATCATTCTTCCAAGCAGCTCTCAAGGAAACTCAGTTTTCACACTCCAAGCTTAGTGCCCTTTGAGTGCCTAGGACTGAAATGAAGCTTGGAGAGCATCCCACATATACGAATGCTCCACATGCGGGTTTCACATGCCACCAACTCCACATTCACAGGCAACTTCAGCGCCACAGCCGTTTTCAGATAGCCCTCAATGCAAAGGCTCTAGACGCAAATATTGGTGTGAGAGCTAATTCAATCAAGGAAACACTGCATGTTGGTGAAGGGCATATTGAAGAAGGATCAGCCGAGTGGTTCTTGTGGGAGAACAACTCCATTTGGCTCACTAACTTCACACACCATCAGGCTTCCAAGCAGCTCTCAAGGAAACTCAGTTTTCACACTCTATGCTTACTGCCCTTTGTATGGCTAGGACTGAAATGAACCTGGTAGAGCAACCCACACAAACGAATGCTCCACATGCGGGTTTCACATGCCACCAACTCCACATTCACAGGCAACTTCAGCGCCACAGCCGTTTTCAGATAGCCCTCAATGCAAAGGCTCTAGACGCAAATATTGGTGTGAGAGCTAATTCAATCAAGGAAACACTGCATGTTGGTGAAGGGCATATTGAAGAAGGATCAGCCGAGTGGTTCTTGTGGGAGAACAACTCCATTTGGCTCACTAACTTCACACACCATCAGGCTTCCAAGCAGCTCTCAAGGAAACTCAGTTTTCACACTCTATGCTTACTGCCCTTTGTATGGCTAGGACTGAAATGAACCTGGTAGAGCATCCCACACAAATGAATGCTCCACATGCGTGTTTCACATGCCACCAACTCCACATTCACAGGCAACTTCAGCGCCACAGCCGTTTTCAGAGCCCTCAATGCAAAGGCTCTAGACGCAAATATTGGTGTGAGAGCTAATTCAATCAAGGAAACACTGCATGTTGGTGAAGGGCATATTGAAGAAGGATCAGCCGAGTGGTTCTTGTGGAGAACAACTCCATTTGGCTCACTAACTTCATACACCATCAGGCTTCCAAGCAGCTCTCAAGGAAACTCAGTTTTCACACTCTATGCTTAGTGCCCTTTGTATGGCTAGGACTGAAATGAACCTGGTAGAGCAACCCACACAAACGAATGCTCCACATGCGGGTTTCACATGCCACCAACTCCACATTCACAGGCAACTTCAGCGCCACAGCCGTTTTCAGATAGCCCTCAATGCAAAGGCTCTAGACGCAAATATTGGTGTGAGAGCTAATTCAATCAAGGAAACACTGCATGTTGGTGAAGGGCATATTGAAGAAGGATCAGCCGAGTGGTTCTTGTGGGAGAACAACTCCATTTGGCTCACTAACGTCACACACCATCAGGCTTCCAAGCAGCTCTCAAGGAAACTCAGTTTTCACACTCCAAGCTTAGTGCCCTTTGAGTGCCTAGGACTGAAATGAAGCTTGGAGAGCATCCCACATATACGAATGCTCCACATGCGGGTTTCACATGCACCAACTCCACATTCACAGGCAACTTCAGCGCCACAGCCGTTTTCAGATAGCCCTCAATGCAAAGGCTCTAGACGCAAATATTGGTGTGAGAGCTAATTCAATCAAGGAAACACTGCATGTTGGTGAAGGGCATATTGAAGAAGGATCAGCCGAGTGGTTCTTGTGGGAGAACAACTACATTTGGCTCACTAACTTCACACACCATCAGGCTTCCAAGGAGCTCTCAAGGAAACTCAGTTTTCACACTCTATGCTTAGTGCGCTTTGAGTGCCTAGGACTGAAATGAATTTTGGTCAGCATCCCACACAAACGAATGCTCCACATGCGGGTTTCACATGCCACCAACTCCACATTCACAGGCAACTTCAGCGCCACAGCCATTTTCAGATAGCCCTCAATGCAAAGGCTCTAGACGCAAATATTGGTGTGAGAGCTAATTCAATCAAGGAAACACTGCATGTTGGTGAAGGGCATATTGAAGAAGGATCAGCCGAGTGGTTCTTGTGGGAGAACAACTCCATTTGGCTCACTAACTTCACACACCATCAGGCTTCCAAGCAGCTCTCAAAGAAACTCAGTTTTCACACTCTATGCTTAGTGCGCTTTGTGTGCCTAGGACCGAAATGAACCTTGGTCAGCATCCCACACAAACGAATGCTCCACATGCGGGTTTCACATGCCACCAACTCCACATTCACAGGCAACTTCAGCGCCACAGCCGTTTTCAGATAGCCCTCAATGCAAAGGCTCTAGACGCAAATATTAGGTGTGAGAGCTAATTCAATCAAGGAAACACTGCATGTTGGTGAAGGGCATATTGAAGAAGGATCAGCCGAGTGGTTCTTGTGGGAGAACAACTCCATTTGGCTCACTAACGTCACACACCATCAGGCTTCCAAGCAGCTCTCAAGGAAACTCAGTTTTCACACTCTATGCTTAGTGCCTTTTGAGTGAATTATCTAGGAATGAACCTGGTAGAGCATCGCACACAAACGAATGCTCCACATGCGGGTTTCACATGCCACCAACTCCACATTCACAGGCAACTTCAGCGCCACAGCCGTTTTCAGATAGCCCTCAATGCAAAGGCTCTAGACGCAAATATTGGTGTGAGAGCTGATTCAATCAAGGAAACACTGCATGTTGGTGAAGGGCATATTGAAGAAGGATCAGCCGAGTGGTTCTTGTGGGAGAACAACTCCATTTGGCTCACTAACTTCACACACCATCAGGCTTCCAAGCAGCTCTCAAGGAAACTCAGTTTTCACACTCTATGCTTAGTGCCCTTTGAGTGCATTATCTAGGAATGAACCTGGTAGAGCATCCCACACAAACGAATGCTCCACATGCGGGTTTCACATGCCACCAACTCCACATTCACAGGCAACTTCAGCGCCACAGCCGTTTTCAGAGCCCTCAATGCAAAGGCTCTAGACGCAAATATTGGTGTGAGAGCTAATTCAATCAAGGAAACACTGCATGTTGGTGAAGGGCATATTGAAGAAGGATCAGCCGAGTGGTTCTTGTGGGAGAACAACTCCATTTGGCTCACTAACTTCACACACCATCAGGCTTCCAAGCAGCTCTCAAGGAAACTCAGTTTTCACACTCTATGCTTAGTGCTCTTGTGTGCCTAGGACTGAAATGAAGCTTGGTCAGCATCCCACACAAACGAATGCTCCACATGCGGGTTTCACATGCCACCAACTCCACATTCACAGGCAACTTCAGCGCCACAGCCATTTTCAGATAGCCCTCAATGCAAAGGCTCTAGACGCAAATATTGGTGTGAGAGCTAATTCAATCAAGGAAACACTGCATGTTGGTGAAGGGCATATTGAAGAAGGATCAGCCGAGTGGTTCTTGTGGGAGAACAACTCCATTTGGCTCACTAACATCACACACCATCAGGCTTCCAAGCAGCTCTCAAGGAAACTCAGTTTTCACACTCTATGCTTAGTGCCCTTTGAGTGCCTAGGACTGAAATTAAGGTTGGAGAGCATCCCCACACAAACGAATGCTCCACATGCGCGTTTCACATGCCACCAACTCCACATTCACAGGCAACTTCAGCGCCACTGCCATTTTCAGATAGCCCTCAATGCAAAGGCTCTAGATGCAAATATTGGTGTGAGAGCTAATTCAATCAAGGAAACACTGCATGTTGGTGAAGGGCATATTGAAGAAGAATCAGCCGAGTGGTTCTTGTGGGAGAACAACTCCATTTGGCTCACTAACTTCACACACCATCAGGCTTCCAAGCAGCTCTCAAGGAAACTCAGTTTTCACACTCTATGCTTAGTGCCCTTTCTTTGTCTACGACTGAAATGAACCTGGTAGAGCATCCCACACAAACGAATGCTCCACATGCGGGTTTCACATGCCAGCAACTCCACATTCACAGGCAACTTCAGCGCCACAAGCCGTTTTCAGATAGCCCTCAATGCAAAGGCTCTAGACGCAAATATTGGTGTGAGAGCTAATTCAATCAAGGAAACACTGCATGTTGGTGAAGGGCATATTGAAGAAGGATCAGCCGAGTGGTTCTTCTGGGAGAACAACTCCATTTGGCTCACTAACGTCACACACCATCAGGCTTCCAAGCAGCTCTCAAGGAAACTCAGTTTTCACACTCTATGCTTAGTGCCCTTTGAGTGCCTGTGACTGAAATGAATCTTGGAGAGCATCCCACATAAACGAATGCTCCACATGCGGGTTTCACATGCCACCAACTCCACATTCACAGGCAACTTCAGCGCCACAGCCGTTTTCAGATAGCCCTCAATGCAAAGGCTCTAGACGCAAATATTGGTGTGAGAGCTAATTCAATCAAGGAAACACTGCATGTTGGTGAAGGGCATATTGAAGAAGGATCAGCCGAGTGGTTCTTGTGGGAGAACAACTCCATTTGGCTCACTAACTTCACACACCATCAGGCTTCCAAGCAGCTCTCAAGGAAACTCAGTTTTCAGACTCTATGCTTAGTGCCGTTTGAGTGCCTAGGACTGAAATGAAGTTTGGTCAGCATCCCACACAAACGAATGCTCCACATGCGGGTTTCACATGACACCAACTCCACATTCACAGGCAACTTCAGCGCCACAGCCGTTTTCAGATAGCCCTCAATGCAAAGGCTCTAGACGCAAATATTGGTGTGAGAGCTAATTCAATCAAGGAAACACTGCATGTTGGTGAAGGGGCATATTGAAGAAGGATCAGCCGAGTGGTTCTTGTGGGAGAACAACTCCATTTGGCTCACTAACTTCACACACCATCAGGCTTCCAAACAGCTCTCAAGGAAACTCAGTTTTCACACTCTATGCTTAGTGCCGTTTTACTGCCAAGGACTGAAATGAAGCTTGGTCAGCATCCCACACAAACGAATGCTCCACATGCGTGTTTCACATGCCACCAACTCCACATTCACAGGCAACTTCAGCGCCACAGCCATTTTCAGATAGCCTTCAATGCTAAGGCTCTAGACGCAAATATTGGTGTGAGAGCTAATTCAATCAAGGAAACACTGCATGTTGGTGAAGGGCATATTGAAGAAGGATCAGCCGAGTGGTTCTTGTGGGAGAACAACTCCATTTGGCTCACTAACGTCACACACCATCAGGCTTCCAAGCAGCTCTCAAGGAAACTCAGTTTTCACACTCCAAGCTTAGTGCCCTTTGAGTGCCTAGGACTGAAATGAAGCTTGGAGAGCATCCCACATATACGAATGCTCCACATGCGGGTTTCACATGCCACCAACTCCACATTCACAGGCAACTTCAGCGCCACAGCCGTTTTCAGATAGCCCTCAATGCAAAGGCTCTAGACGCAAATATTGGTGTGAGAGCTAATTCAATCAAGGAAACACTGCATGTTGGTGAAGGGCATATTGAAGAAGGATCAGCCGAGTGGTTCTTGTGGGAGAACAACTCCATTTGGCTCACTAACTTCACACACCATCAGGCTTCCAAGCAGCTCTCAAGGAAACTCAGTTTTCACACTCTATGCTTACTGCCCTTTGTATGGCTAGGACTGAAATGAACCTGGTAGAGCAACCCACACAAACGAATGCTCCACATGCGGGTTTCACATGCCACCAACTCCACATTCACAGGCAACTTCAGCGCCACAGCCGTTTTCAGATAGCCCTCAATGCAAAGGCTCTAGACGCAAATATTGGTGTGAGAGCTAATTCAATCAAGGAAACACTGCATGTTGGTGAAGGGCATATTGAAGAAGGATCAGCCGAGTGGTTCTTGTGGGAGAACAACTCCATTTGGCTCACTAACTTCACACACCATCAGGCTTCCAAGCAGCTCTCAAGGAAACTCAGTTTTCACACTCTATGCTTACTGCCCTTTGTATGGCTAGGACTGAAATGAACCTGGTAGAGCATCCCACACAAATGAATGCTCCACATGCGTGTTTCACATGCCACCAACTCCACATTCACAGGCAACTTCAGCGCCACAGCCGTTTTCAGATAGCCCTCAATGCAAAGGCTCTAGACGCAAATATTGGTGTGAGAGCTAATTCAATCAAGGAAACACTGCATGTTGGTGAAGGGCATATTGAAGAAGGATCAGCCGAGTGGTTCTTGTGGGAGAACAACTCCATTTGGCTCACTAACTTCATACACCATCAGGCTTCCAAGCAGCTCTCAAGGAAACTCAGTTTTCACACTCTATGCTTAGTGCCCTTTGTATGGCTAGGACTGAAATGAACCTGGTAGAGCAACCCACACAAACGAATGCTCCACATGCGGGTTTCACATGCCACCAACTCCACATTCACAGGCAACTTCAGCGCCACAGCCGTTTTCAGATAGCCCTCAATGCAAAGGCTCTAGACGCAAATATTGGTGTGAGAGCTAATTCAATCAAGGAAACACTGCATGTTGGTGAAGGGCATATTGAAGAAGGATCAGCCGAGTGGTTCTTGTGGGAGAACAACTCCATTTGGCTCACTAACTTCACACACCATCAGGCTTCCAAGCAGCTCTCAAGGAAACTCAGTTTTCACACTCCAAGCTTAGTGCCCTTTGAGTGCCTAGGACTGAAATGAAGCTTGGAGAGCATCCCACATATACGAATGCTCCACATGCGGGTTTCACATGCCACCAACTCCACATTCACAGGCAACTTCAGCGCCACAGCCGTTTTCAGATAGCCCTCAATGCAAAGGCTCTAGACGCAAATATTGGTGTGAGAGCTAATTCAATCAAGGAAACACTGCATGTTGGTGAAGGGCATATTGAAGAAGGATCAGCCGAGTGGTTCTTGTGGGAGAACAACTACATTTGGCTCACTAACTTCACACACCATCAGGCTTCCAAGGAGCTCTCAAGGAAACTCAGTTTTCACACTCTATGCTTAGTGCGCTTTGAGTGCCTAGGACTGAAATGAATTTTGGTCAGCATCCCACACAAACGAATGCTCCACATGCGGGTTTCACATGCCACCAACTCCACATTCACAGGCAACTTCAGCGCCACAGCCATTTTCAGATAGCCCTCAATGCAAAGGCTCTAGACGCAAATATTGGTGTGAGAGCTAATTCAATCAAGGAAACACTGCATGTTGGTGAAGGGCATATTGAAGAAGGATCAGCCGAGTGGTTCTTGTGGGAGAACAACTCCATTTGGCTCACTAACTTCACACACCATCAGGCTTCCAAGCAGCTCTCAAAGAAACTCAGTTTTCACACTCTATGCTTAGTGCGCTTTGTGTGCCTAGGACCGAAATGAACCTTGGTCAGCATCCCACACAAACGAATGCTCCACATGCGGGTTTCACATGCCACCAACTCCACATTCACAGGCAACTTCAGCGCCACAGCCGTTTTCAGATAGCCCTCAATGCAAAGGCTCTAGACGCAAATATTGGTGTGAGAGCTAATTCAATCAAGGAAACACTGCATGTTGGTGAAGGGCATATTGAAGAAGGATCAGCCGAGTGGTTCTTGTGGGAGAACAACTCCATTTGGCTCACTAACGTCACACACCATCAGGCTTCCAAGCAGCTCTCAAGGAAACTCAGTTTTCACACTCTATGCTTAGTGCCTTTTGAGTGAATTATCTAGGAATGAACCTGGTAGAGCATCGCACACAAACGAATGCTCCACATGCGGGTTTCACATGCCACCAACTCCACATTCACAGGCAACTTCAGCGCCACAGCCGTTTTCAGATAGCCCTCAATGCAAAGGCTCTAGACGCAAATATTGGTGTGAGAGCTGATTCAATCAAGGAAACACTGCATGTTGGTGAAGGGCATATTGAAGAAGGATCAGCCGAGTGGTTCTTGTGGGAGAACAACTCCATTTGGCTCACTAACTTCACACACCATCAGGCTTCCAAGCAGCTCTCAAGGAAACTCAGTTTTCACACTCTATGCTTAGTGCCCTTTGAGTGCATTATCTAGGAATGAACCTGGTAGAGCATCCCACACAAACGAATGCTCCACATGCGGGTTTCACATGCCACCAACTCCACATTCACAGGCAACTTCAGCGCCACAGCCGTTTTCAGAGCCCTCAATGCAAAGGCTCTAGACGCAAATATTGGTGTGAGAGCTAATTCAATCAAGGAAACACTGCATGTTGGTGAAGGGCATATTGAAGAAGGATCAGCCGAGTGGTTCTTGTGGGAGAACAACTCCATTTGGCTCACTAACTTCACACACCATCAGGCTTCCAAGCAGCTCTCAAGGAAACTCAGTTTTCACACTCTATGCTTAGTGCCCTTTGAGTGCATTATCTAGGAATGAACCTGGTAGAGCATCCCACACAAATGAATGCTCCACATGCGGGTTTCACATGCCACCAACTCCACATTCACAGGCAACTTCAGCGCCACAGCCGTTTTCAGATAGCCCTCAATGCAAAGGTTCTAGACGCAAATATTGGTGTGAGAGCTAATTCAATCAAGGAAACACTGCATGTTGGTGAAGGGCATATTGAAGAAGGATCAGCCCAGTGGTTCTTGTGGGAGAACAACTCCATTTGGCTCACTAACTTCACACACCATCAGGCTTCCAAGCAGCTCTCAAGGAAACTCAGTTTTCACACTCTATGCTTAGTGCTCTTAGTGTGCCTGGGCCTGAAATGAAGCTTGGTCAGCATCCCACACAAACGAATGCTCCACATGCGGGTTTCACATGCCACCAACTCCACATTCACAGGCAACTTCAGCGCCACAGCCGTTTTCAGATAGCCCTCAATGCAAAGGCTCTGGACGCATATATTGGTGTGAGAGCTAATTCAATCAAGGAAACACTGCATGTTGGTGAAGGGCATATTGAAGAAGGATCAGCCGAGTGGTTCTTGTGGGAGAACAACTCCATTTGGCTCACTAACGTCACACACCATCAGGCTTCCAAGCAGCTCTCAAGGAAACTCAGTTTTCACACTCTATGCTTAGTGCCCTTTGAGTGAATTATCTAGGAATGAACCTGGTAGAGCATCCCACACAAACGAATGCTCCACATGCGGGTTTCACATGCCACCAACTCCACATTCACAGGCAACTTCAGCGCCACAGCCGTTTTCAGATAGCCCTCAATGCAAAGGCTCTAGACGCAAATATTGGTGTGAGAGCTGATTCAATCAAGGAAACACTGCATGTTGGTGAAGGGCATATTGAAGAAGGATCAGCCGAGAGGTTCTTGTGGGAGAACAACTCCATTTGGCTCACTAACTTCACACACCATCAGGCTTCCAAGCAGCTCTCAAGGAAACTCAGTTTTCACACTCTATGCTTAGTGCCCTTTGAGTGCATTATCTAGGAATGAACCTGGTAGAGCATCCCACAGAAACGAATGCTCCACATGCGGGTTTCACATGCCACCAACTCCACATTCACAGGCAACTTCAGCGCCACAGCCGTTTTCAGATAGCCCTCAATGCAAAGGCTCTAGACGCAAATATTGGTGTGAGAGCTAATTCAATCAAGGAAACACTGCATGTTGGTGAAGGGCATATTGAAGAAGGATCAGCCGAGTGGTTCTTGTGGGAGAACAACTCCATTTGGCTCACTAACTTCACACACCATCAGGCTTCCAAGCAGCTCTCAAGGAAACTCAGTTTTCACACTCTATGCTTACTGCCCTTTGTATGGCTAGGACTGAAATGAACCTGGTAGAGCATCCCACACAAACGAATGCTCCACATGCGTGTTTCACATGCCACCAACTCCACATTCACAGGCAACTTCAGCGCCACAGCCGTTTTCAGATAGCCCTCAATGCAAAGGCTCTAGACGCAAATATTGGTGTGAGAGCTAATTCAATCAAGGAAACACTGCATGTTGGTGAAGGGCATATTGAAGAAGGATCAGCCGAGTGGTTCTTGTGGGAGAACAACTCCATTTGGCTCACTAACTTCATACACCATCAGGCTTCCAAGCAGCTCTCAAGGAAACTCAGTTTTCACACTCTATGCTTAGTGCCCTTTGTATGGCTAGGACTGAAATGAACCTGGTAGAGCAACCCACACAAACGAATGCTCCACATGCGGGTTTCACATGCCACCAACTCCACATTCACAGGCAACTTCAGCGCCACAGCCGTTTTCAGATAGCCCTCAATGCAAAGGCTCTAGACGCAAATATTGGTGTGAGAGCTAATTCAATCAAGGAAACACTGCATGTTGGTGAAGGGCATATTGAAGAAGGATCAGCCGAGTGGTTCTTGTGGGAGAACAACTCCATTTGGCTCACTAACTTCACACACCATCAGGCTTCCAAGCAGCTCTCAAGGAAACTCAGTTTTCACACTCCAAGCTTAGTGCCCTTTGAGTGCCTAGGACTGAAATGAAGCTTGGAGAGCATCCCACATATACGAATGCTCCACATGCGGGTTTCACATGCCACCAACTCCACATTCACAGGCAACTTCAGCGCCACAGCCGTTTTCAGATAGCCCTCAATGCAAAGGCTCTAGACGCAAATATTGGTGTGAGAGCTAATTCAATCAAGGAAACACTGCATGTTGGTGAAGGGCATATTGAAGAAGGATCAGCCGAGTGGTTCATGTGGGAGAACAACTACATTTGGCTCACTAACTTCACACACCATCAGGCTTCCAAGGAGCTCTCAAGGAAACTCAGTTTTCACACTCTATGCTTAGTGCGCTTTGAGTGCCTAGGACTGAAATGAATTTTGGTCAGCATCCCACACAAACGAATGCTCCACATGCGGGTTTCACATGCCACCAACTCCACATTCACAGGCAACTTCAGCGCCACAGCCATTTTCAGATAGCCCTCAATGCAAAGGCTCTAGACGCAAATATTGGTGTGAGAGCTAATTCAATCAAGGAAACACTGCATGTTGGTGAAGGGCATATTGAAGAAGGATCAGCCGAGTGGTTCTTGTGGGAGAACAACTCCATTTGGCTCACTAACTTCACACACCATCAGGCTTCCAAGCAGCTCTCAAAGAAACTCAGTTTTCACACTCTATGCTTAGTGCGCTTTGTGTGCCTAGGACCGAAATGAACCTTGGTCAGCATCCCACACAAACGAATGCTCCACATGCGGGTTTCACATGCCACCAACTCCACATTCACAGGCAACTTCAGCGCCACAGCCGTTTTCAGATAGCCCTCAATGCAAAGGCTCTAGACGCAAATATTGGTGTGAGAGCTAATTCAATCAAGGAAACACTGCATGTTGGTGAAGGGCATATTGAAGAAGGATCAGCCGAGTGGTTCTTGTGGGAGAACAACTCCATTTGGCTCACTAACGTCACACACCATCAGGCTTCCAAGCAGCTCTCAAGGAAACTCAGTTTTCACACTCTATGCTTAGTGCCTTTTGAGTGAATTATCTAGGAATGAACCTGGTAGAGCATCCCACACAAACGAATGCTCCACATGCGGGTTTCACATGCCACCAACTCCACATTCACAGGCAACTTCAGCGCCACAGCCGTTTTCAGATAGCCCTCAATGCAAAGGCTCTAGACGCAAATATTGGTGTGAGAGCTGATTCAATCAAGGAAACACTGCATGTTGGTGAAGGGCATATTGAAGAAGGATCAGCCGAGTGGTTCTTGTGGGAGAACAACTCCATTTGGCTCACTAACTTCACACACCATCAGGCTTCCAAGCAGCTCTCAAGGAAACTCAGTTTTCACACTCTATGCTTAGTGCCCTTTGAGTGCATTATCTAGGAATGAACCTGGTAGAGCATCCCACACAAACGAATGCTCCACATGCGGGTTTCACATGCCACCAACTCCACATTCACAGGCAACTTCAGCGCCACAGCCGTTTTCAGAGCCCTCAATGCAAAGGCTCTAGACGCAAATATTGGTGTGAGAGCTAATTCAATCAAGGAAACACTGCATGTTGGTGAAGGGCATATTGAAGAAGGATCAGCCGAGTGGTTCTTGTGGGAGAACAACTCCATTTGGCTCACTAACTTCACACACCATCAGGCTTCCAAGCAGCTCTCAAGGAAACTCAGTTTTCACACTCTATGCTTAGTGCCCTTTGAGTGCATTATCTAGGAATGAACCTGGTAGAGCATCCCACACAAATGAATGCTCCACATGCGGGTTTCACATGCCACCAACTCCACATTCACAGGCAACTTCAGCGCCACAGCCGTTTTCAGATAGCCCTCAATGCAAAGGTTCTAGACGCAAATATTGGTGTGAGAGCTAATTCAATCAAGGAAACACTGCATGTTGGTGAAGGGCATATTGAAGAAGGATCAGCCGAGTGGTTCTTGTGGGAGAACAACTCCATTTGGCTCACTAACTTCACACACCATCAGGCTTCCAAGCAGCTCTCAAGGAAACTCAGTTTTCACACTCTATGCTTAGTGCTCTTAGTGTGCCTGGGCCTGAAATGAAGCTTGGTCAGCATCCCACACAAACGAATGCTCCACATGCGGGTTTCACATGCCACCAACTCCACATTCACAGGCAACTTCAGCGCCACAGCCGTTTTCAGATAGCCCTCAATGCAAAGGCTCTGGACGCATATATTGGTGTGAGAGCTAATTCAATCAAGGAAACACTGCATGTTGGTGAAGGGCATATTGAAGAAGGATCAGCCGAGTGGTTCTTGTGGGAGAACAACTCCATTTGGCTCACTAACGTCACACACCATCAGGCTTCCAAGCAGCTCTCAAGGAAACTCAGTTTTCACACTCTATGCTTAGTGCCCTTTGAGTGAATTATCTAGGAATGAACCTGGTAGAGCATCCCACACAAACGAATGCTCCACATGCGGGTTTCACATGCCACCAACTCCACATTCACAGGCAACTTCAGCGCCACAGCCGTTTTCAGATAGCCCTCAATGCAAAGGCTCTAGACGCAAATATTGGTGTGAGAGCTGATTCAATCAAGGAAACACTGCATGTTGGTGAAGGGCATATTGAAGAAGGATCAGCCGAGAGGTTCTTGTGGGAGAACAACTCCATTTGGCTCACTAACTTCACACACCATCAGGCTTCCAAGCAGCTCTCAAGGAAACTCAGTTTTCACACTCTATGCTTAGTGCCCTTTGAGTGCATTATCTAGGAATGAACCTGGTAGAGCATCCCACAGAAAAGAATGCTCCACATGCGGGTTTCACATGCCACCAACTCCACATTCACAGGCAACTTCAGCGCCACAGCCGTTTTCAGATAGCCCTCAATGCAAAGGCTCTAGACGCAAATATTGGTGTGAGAGCTAATTCAATCAAGGAAACACTGCATGTTGGTGAAGGGCATATTGAAGAAGGATCAGCCGAGTGGTTCTTGTGGGAGAACAACTCCATTTGGCTCACTAACTTCACACACCATCAGGCTTCCAAGCAGCTCTCAAGGAAACTCAGTTTTCACACTCTATGCTTAGTGCTCTTAGTGTGCCTAGGACTGAAATGAAGCTTGGTCAGCATCCCACACAAACGAATGCTCCACATGCGGGTTTCACATGCAACCAACTCCACATTCACAGGCAACTTCAGCGCCACAGCCGTTTTCAGATAGCCCTCAATGCAAAGGCTCTAGACGCAAATATTGGTGTGAGAGCTAATTCAATCAAGGAAACACTGCATGTTGGTGAAGGGCATATTGAAGAAGGATCAGCCGAGTGGTTCTTGTGGGAGAACAACTCCATTTGGCTCACTAACTTCACACACCATCAGGCTTCCAAGCAGCTCTCAAGGAAACTCAGTTTTCACACTCTATGCTTAGTGCCCTTTGAGTGCATTATCTAGGAATGAACCTGGTAGAGCATCCCACACAAATGAATGCTCCACATGCGGGATTTCACATGCCACCAACTCCACATTCACAGGCAACTTCAGCGCCACAGCCGTTTTCAGATAGCCCTCAATGCAAAGGTTCTAGACGCAAATATTGGTGTGAGAGCTAATTCAATCAAGGAAACACTGCATGTTGGTGAAGGGCATATTGAAGAAGGATCAGCCCAGTGGTTCTTGTGGGAGAACAACTCAATTTGGCTCACTAACTTCACACACCATCAGGCTTCCAAGCAGCTCTCAAGGAAACTCAGTTTTCACACTCTATGCTTAGTGCTCTTAGTGTGCCTGGGCCTGAAATGAAGCTTGGTCAGCATCCCACACAAACGAATGCTCCACATGCGGGTTTCACATGCCACCAACTCCACATTCACAGGCAACTTCAGCGCCACAGCCGTTTTCAGATAGCCCTCAATGCAAAGGCTCTAGACGCATATATTGGTGTGAGAGCTAATTCAATCAAGGAAACACTGCATGTTGGTGAAGGGCATATTGAAGAAGGATCAGCCGAGTGGTTCTTGTGGGAGAACAACTCCATTTGGCTCACTAACGTCACACACCATCAGGCTTCCAAGCAGCTCTCAAGGAAACTCAGTTTTCACACTCTATGCTTAGTGCCCTTTGAGTGAATTATCTAGGAATGAACCTGGTAGAGCATCCCACACAAACGAATGCTCCAATGCGGGTTTCACATGCCACCAACTCCACATTCACAGGCAACTTCAGCGCCACAACCGTTTTCAGATAGCCCTCAATGCAAAGGCTCTAGACGCAAATATTGGTGTGAGAGCTGATTCAATCAAGGAAACACTGCATGTTGGTGAAGGGCATATTGAAGAAGGATCAGCCGAGAGGTTCTTGTGGGAGAACAACTCCATTTGGCTCACTAACTTCACACACCATCAGGCTTCCAAGCAGCTCTCAAGGAAACTCAGTTTTCACACTCTATGCTTAGTGCCCTTTGAGTGCATTATCTAGGAATGAACCTGGTAGAGCATCCCACAGAAACGAATGCTCCACATGCGGGTTTCACATGCCACCAACTCCACATTCACAGGCAACTTCAGCGCCACAGCCATTTTCAGATAGCCCTCAATGCAAAGGCTCTAGACGCAAATATTGGTGTGAGAGCTAATTCAATCAAGGAAACACTGCATGTTGGTGAAGGGCATATTGAAGAAGGATCAGCCGAGTGGTTCTTGTGGGAGAACAACTCCATTTGGCTCACTAACTTCACACACCATCAGGCTTCCAAGCAGCTCTCAAGGAAACTCAGTTTTCAAACTCTATGCTTAGTGCTCTTACTGTGCCTAGGACTGAAATGAAGCTTGGTCAGCATCCCACACAAACGAATGCTCCACATGCGGGTTTCACATGCCACCAACTCCACATTCACAGGCAACTTCAGCGCCACAGCCGTTTTCAGATAGCCCTCAATGCAAAGGCTCTAGACGCAAATATTGGTGTGAGAGCTAATTCAATCAAGGAAACACTGCATGTTGGTGAAGGGCATATTGAAGAAGGATCAGCCGAGTGGTTCTTGTGGGAGAACAACTCCATTTGGCTCACTAACTTCACACACCATCAGGCTTCCAAGCAGCTCTCAAGGAAACTCAGTTTTCACACTCTATGCTTAGTGCCCATTGTGTGCCTAGGACTGAAATGAAGCTTGGTCAGCATCCCACACAAACGAATGCTCCACATGCGGGTTTTCACATGCCACCAACTCCACATTCACAGGCAACTTCAGCGCCACAGCCGTTTTCAGATAGCCCTCAATGCAAAGGCTCTAGACGCAAATATTGGTGTGAGAGCTAATTCAATCAAGGAAACACTGCATGTTGGTGAAGGGCATATTGAAGAAGGATCAGCCGAGTGGTTCTTCTGGGAGAACAACTCCATTTGGCTCACTAACGTCACACACCATCAGGCTTCCAAGCAGCTCTCAAGGAAACTCAGTTTTCACACTCTATGTTTAGTGCCCTTTGAATGCATTATCTAGGAATGAACCTGGTAGAGCATCCCACACAAACGAATGCTCCACATGCGGGATTCACATGCCACCAACTCCACATTCACAGGCAACTTCAGCGCCACAGCCGTTTTCAGATAGCCCTCAATGCAAAGGCTCTAGACGCAAATATTGGTGTGAGAGCTAATTCAATCAAGGGAACACTGCATGTTGGTGAAGGGCATATTGAAGAAGGATCAGCCGAGTGGTTCTTGTGGGAGAACAACTCCATTTGGCTCACTAACGTCACACACCATCAGGCTTCCAAGCAGCTCTCAAGGAAACTCAGTTTTCACACTCTATGCTTAGTGCCCTTTGTGTGCCTAGGACTGAAATGAAGCTTGGTCAGCATCCCACACAAACGAATGCTCCACATGCGGGTTTCACATGCCACCAACTCCACATTCACAGGCAACTTCAGCGCCACAGCCGTTTTCAGATAGCCCTCAATGCAAAGGCTCTAGACGCAAATATTGGTGTGAGAGCTAATTCAATCAAGGAAACACTGCATGTTGGTGAAGGGCATATTGAAGAAGGATTAGCCGAGTGGTTCTTGTGGGAGAACAACTCCATTTGGCTCACTAACTTCACACACCATCAGGCTTCCAAGCAGCTCTCAAGGAAACTCAGTTTTCACACTCTATGCTTACTGCTCTTTGTGTGCCTAGGACTGAAATGAAGCTTGGTCAGCATCCCATACAAACGAATGCTCCACATGCGGGTTTCACATGCCACCAACTCCACATTCACAGGCAACTTCAGCGCCACAGCCATTTTCAGATAGCCCCCAATGCAAAGGCTCTAGACGCAAATATTGGTGTGAGAGCTAATTCAATCAAGGAAACACTGCATGTTGGTGAAGGGCATATTGAAGAAGGATCAGCCGAGTGGTTCTTGTGGGAGAACAACTCCATTTGGCTCACTAACGTCACACACCATCAGGCTTCCAAGCAGCTCTCAAGGAAACTCAGTTTTCACACTCTATGCTTAGTGCCCTTTGAATGCATTATCTAGGAATGAACCTGGTAGAGCATTTCACACAAACGAATGCTCCACATGCGGGTTTCACATGCCACCAACTCCACATTCACAGGCAACTTCAGCGCCACAGCCGTTTTCAGATAGCCCTCAATGCAAAGGCTCTAGACGCAAATATTGGTGTGAGAGCTAATTCAATCAAGGAAACACTGCATGTTGGTGAAGGGCATATTGAAGAAGGATCAGCCGAGTGGTTCTTGTGGGAGAACAACTCCATTTGGCTCACTAACTTCACACACCATCAGGCTTCCAAACAGCTCTCAAGAAAACTCAGTTTTCACACTCTATGCTTAGTGCCGTTTTACTGCCAAGGACTGAAATGAAGCTTGGTCAGCATCCCACACAAACGAATGCTCCACATGCGTGTTTCACATGCCACCAACTCCACATTCACAGGCAACTTCAGCGCCACAGCCATTTTCAGATAGCCTTCAATGCAAAGGCTCTAGACGCAAATATTGGTGTGAGAGCTAATTCAATCAAGGAAACACTGCATGTTGGTGAAGGGCATATTGAAGAAGGATCAGCCGAGTGGTTCTTGTGGGAGAACAACTCCATTTGGCTCACTAACGTCACACACCATCAGGCTTCCAAGCAGCTCTCAAGGAAACTCAGTTTTCACACTCCAAGCTTAGTGCCCTTTGAGTGCCTAGGACTGAAATGAAGCTTGGAGAGCATCCCACATATACGAATGCTCCACATGCGGGTTTCACATGCCACCAACTCCACATTCACAGGCAACTTCAGCGCCACAGCCGTTTTCAGATAGCCCTCAATGCAAAGGCTCTAGACGCAAATATTGGTGTGAGAGCTAATTCAATCAAGGAAACACTGCATGTTGGTGAAGGGCATATTGAAGAAGGATCAGCCGAGTGGTTCTTGTGGGAGAACAACTCCATTTGGCTCACTAACTTCACACACCATCAGGCTTCCAAGCAGCTCTCAAGGAAACTCAGTTTTCACACTCTATGCTTACTGCCCTTTGTATGGCTAGGACTGAAATGAACCTGGTAGAGCAACCCACACAAACGAATGCTCCACATGCGGGTTTCACATGCCACCAACTCCACATTCACAGGCAACTTCAGCGCCACAGCCGTTTTCAGATAGCCCTCAATGCAAAGGCTCTAGACGCAAATATTGGTGTGAGAGCTAATTCAATCAAGGAAACACTGCATGTTGGTGAAGGGCATATTGAAGAAGGATCAGCCGAGTGGTTCTTGTGGGAGAACAACTCCATTTGGCTCACTAACTTCACACACCATCAGGCTTCCAAGCAGCTCTCAAGGAAACTCAGTTTTCACACTCTATGCTTAGTGCCCATTGTGTGCCTAGGACTGAAATGAAGCTTGGTCAGCATCCCACAGAAACGAATGCTCCACATGCGGGTTTTCACATGCCACCAACTCCACATTCACAGGCAACTTCAGCGCCACAGCCGTTTTCAGATAGCCCTCAATGCAAAGGCTCTAGACGCAAATATTGGTGTGAGAGCTAATTCAATCAAGGAAACACTGCATGTTGGTGAAGGGCATATTGAAGAAGGATCAGCCGAGTGGTTCTTCTGGGAGAACAACTCCATTTGGCTCACTAACGTCACACACCATCAGGCTTCCAAGCAGCTCTCAAGGAAACTCAGTTTTCACACTCTATGTTTAGTGCCCTTTGAATGCATTATCTAGGAATGAACCTGGTAGAGCATCCCACACAAACGAATGCTCCACATGCGGGATTCACATGCCACCAACTCCACATTCACAGGCAACTTCAGCGCCACAGCCGTTTTCAGATAGCCCTCAATGCAAAGGCTCTAGACGCAAATATTGGTGTGAGAGCTAATTCAATCAAGGAAACACTGCATGTTGATGAAGGGCATATTGAAGAAGGATCAGCCGAGTGGTTCTTGTGGGAGAACAACTCCATTTGGCTCACTAACTTCACACACCATCAGGCTTCCAAGCAGCTCTCAAGGAAACTCAGTTTTCACACTCTATGCTTAGTGCCCTTTGTGTGCCCAGGACTGAAATGAAGCTTGGTCAGCATCCCACACAAACGAATGCTCCACATGCGGGTTTCACATGCCACCAACTCCACATTCACAGGCAACTTCAGCGCCACAGCCGTTTTCAGATAGCCCTCAATGCAAAGGCTCTAGACGCAAATATTGGTGTGAGAGCTAATTCAATCAAGGGAACACTGCATGTTGGTGAAGGGCATATTGAAGAAGGATTAGCCGAGTGGTTCTTGTGGGAGAACAACTCCATTTGGCTCACTAACTTCACACACCATCAGGCTTCCAAGCAGCTCTCAAGGAAACTCAGTTTTCACACTCTATGCTTACTGCTCTTTGTGTGCCTAGGACTGAAATGAAGCTTGGTCAGCATCCCACACAAACGAATGCTCCACATGCGGGTTTCACATGCCACCAACTCCACATTCACAGGCAACTTCAGCGCCACAGCCATTTTCAGATAGCCCCCAATGCAAAGGCTCTAGACGCAAATATTGGTGTGAGAGCTAATTCAATCAAGGAAACACTGCATGTTGGTGAAGGGCATATTGAAGAAGGATCAGCCGAGTGGTTCTTGTGGGAGAACAACTCCATTTGGCTCACTAACTTCACACACCATCAGGCTTCCAAGCAGCTCTCAAGGAAACTCAGTTTTCACACTCTATGCTTAGTGCCCTTTGAATGCATTATCTAGGAATGAACCTGGTAGAGCATTTCACACAAACGAATGCTCCACATGCGGGTTTCACATGCCACCAACTCCACATTCACAGGCAACTTCAGCGCCACAGCCGTTTTCAGATAGCCCTCAATGCAAAGGCTCTAGACGCAAATATTGGTGTGAGAGCTAATTCAATCAAGGAAACACTGCATGTTGGTGAAGGGCATATTGAAGAAGGATCAGCCGAGTGGTTCTTGTGGGAGAACAACTCCATTTGGCTCACTAACTTCACACACCATCAGGCTTCCAAACAGCTCTCAAGAAAACTCAGTTTTCACACTCTATGCTTAGTGCCGTTTTACTGCCAAGGACTGAAATGAAGCTTGGTCAGCATCCCACACAAACGAATGCTCCACATGCGTGTTTCACATGCCACCAACTCCACATTCACAGGCAACTTCAGCGCCACAGCCGTTTTCAGATAGCCTTCAATGCAAAGGCTCTAGACGCAAATATTGGTGTGAGAGCTAATTCAATCAAGGAAACACTGCATGTTGGTGAAGGGCATATTGAAGAAGGATCAGCCGAGTGGTTCTTGTGGGAGAACAACTCCATTTGGCTCACTAACGTCACACACCATCAGGCTTCCAAGCAGCTCTCAAGGAAACTCAGTTTTCACACTCCAAGCTTAGTGCCCTTTGAGTGCCTAGGACTGAAATGAAGCTTGGAGAGCATCCCACATATACGAATGCTCCACATGCGGGTTTCACATGCCACCAACTCCACATTCACAGGCAACTTCAGCGCCACAGCCGTTTTCAGATAGCCCTCAATGCAAAGGCTCTAGACGCAAATATTGGTGTGAGAGCTAATTCAATCAAGGAAACACTGCATGTTGGTGAAGGGCATATTGAAGAAGGATCAGCCGAGTGGTTCTTGTGGGAGAACAACTCCATTTGGCTCACTAACTTCACACACCATCAGGCTTCCAAGCAGCTCTCAAGGAAACTCAGTTTTCACACTCTATGCTTACTGCCCTTTGTATGGCTAGGACTGAAATGAACCTGGTAGAGCAACCCACACAAACGAATGCTCCACATGCGGGTTTCACATGCCACCAACTCCACATTCACAGGCAACTTCAGCGCCACAGCCGTTTTCAGATAGCCCTCAATGCAAAGGCTCTAGACGCAAATATTGGTGTGAGAGCTAATTCAATCAAGGAAACACTGCATGTTGGTGAAGGGCATATTGAAGAAGGATCAGCCGAGTGGTTCTTGTGGGAGAACAACTCCATTTGGCTCACTAACTTCACACACCATCAGGCTTCCAAGCAGCTCTCAAGGAAACTCAGTTTTCACACTCTATGCTTACTGCCCTTTGTATGGCTAAGACTGAAATGAACCTGGTAGAGCATCCCACACAAACGAATGCTCCACATGCGTGTTTCACATGCCACCAACTCCACATTCACAGGCAACTTCAGCGCCACAGCCGTTTTCAGATAGCCCTCAATGCAAAGGCTCTAGACGCAAATATTGGTGTGAGAGCTAATTCAATCAAGGAAACACTGCATGTTGGTGAAGGGCATATTGAAGAAGGATCAGCCGAGTGGTTCTTGTGGGAGAACAACTCCATTTGGCTCACTAACGTCACACACCATCAGGCTTCCAAGCAGCTCTCAAAGAAACTCAGTTTTCACACTCTATGCTTAGTGCCCTTTGTATGGCTAGGACTGAAATGAACCTGGTAGAGCAACCCACACAAACGAATGCTCCACATGCGGGTTTCACATGCCACCAACTCCACATTCACAGGCAACTTCAGCGCCACAGCCGTTTTCAGATAGCCCTCAATGCAAAGGCTCTAGACGCAAATATTGGTGTGAGAGCTAATTCAATCAAGGAAACACTGCATGTTGGTGAAGGGCATATTGAAGAAGGATCAGCCGAGTGGTTCTTGTGGGAGAACAACTCCATTTGGCTCACTAACTTCACACACCATCAGGCTTCCAAGCAGCTCTCAAGGAAACTCAGTTTTCACACTCTATACTTAGTGCCCTTTGTATGGCTAGCACTGAAATGAACCTGGTAGAGCAACCCACACAAACGAATGCTCCACATGCGGGTTTCACATGCCACCAACTCCACATTCACAGGCAACTTCAGCGCCACAGCCGTTTTCAGATAGCCCTCAATGCAAAGGCTCTAGACGCAAATATTGGTGTGAGAGCTAATTCAATCAAGGAAACACTGCATGTTGGTGAAGGGCATATTGAAGAAGGATCAGCCGAGTGGTTCTTGTGGGAGAACAACTCCATTTGGCTCACTAACTTCACACACCATCAGGCTTCCAAGCAGCTCTCAAGGAAACTCAGTTTTCACACTCTATGCTTAGTGCGCTTTGAGTGCCTAGGACTGAAATGAATTTTGGTCAGCATCCCACACAAACGAATGCTCCACATGCGGGTTTCACATGCCACCAACTCCACATTCACAGGCAACTTCAGCGCCACAGCCATTTTCAGATAGCCCTCAATGCAAAGGCTCTAGACGCAAATATTGGTGTGAGAGCTAATTCAATCAAGGAAACACTGCATGTTGGTGAAGGGCATATTGAAGAAGGATCAGCCGAGTGGTTCTTGTGGGAGAACAACTCCATTTGGCTCACTAACTTCACACACCATCAGGCTTCCAAGCAGCTCTCAAAGAAACTCAGTTTTCACACTCTATGCTTAGTGCCCTTTGTGTGCCTAGGACCGAAATGAACCTTGGTCAGCATCCCACACAAACGAATGCTCCACATGCGGGTTTCACATGCCACCAACTCCACATTCACAGGCAACTTCAGCGCCACAGCCGTTTTCAGATAGCCCTCAATGCAAAGGCTCTAGACGCAAATATTGGTGTGAGAGCTAATTCAATCAAGGAAACACTGCATGTTGGTGAAGGGCATATTGAAGAAGGATCAGCCGAGTGGTTCTTGTGGGAGAACAACTCCATTTGGCTCACTAACGTCACACACCATCAGGCTTCCAAGCAGCTCTCAAGGAAACTCAGTTTTCACACTCTATGCTTAGTGCCCTTTGAGTGAATTATCTAGGAATGAACCTGGTAGAGCATCGCACACAAACGAATGCTCCACATGCGGGTTTCACATGCCACCAACTCCACATTCACAGGCAACTTCAGCGCCACAGCCGTTTTCAGATACCCCTCAATGCAAAGGCTCTAGACGCAAATATTGGTGTGAGAGCTGATTCAATCAAGGAAACACTGCATGTTGGTGAAGGGCATATTGAAGAAGGATCAGCCGAGAGGTTCTTGTGGGAGAACAACTCCATTTGGCTCACTAACTTCACACACCATCAGGCTTCCAAGCAGCTCTCAAGGAAACTCAGTTTTCACACTCTATGCTTAGTGCCCTTTGAGGCATTATCTAGGAATGAACCTGGTAGAGCATCCCACACAAACGAATGCTCCACATGCGGGTTTCACATGCCACCAACTCCACATTCACAGGCAACTTCAGCGCCACAGCCGTTTTCAGAGCCCTCAATGCAAAGGCTCTAGACGCAAATATTGGTGTGAGAGCTAATTCAATCAAGGAAACACTGCATGTTGGTGAAGGGCATATTGAAGAAGGATCAGCCGAGTGGTTCTTGTGGGAGAACAACTCCATTTGGCTCACTAACTTCACACACCATCAGGCTTCCAAGCAGCTCTCAAGGAAACTCAGTTTTCACACTCTATGCTTAGTGCCCTTTGAGTGCATTATCTAGGAATGAACCTGGTAGAGCATCCCACACAAATGAATGCTCCACATGCGGGTTTCACATGCCACCAACTCCACATTCACAGGCAACTTCAGCGCCACAGCCGTTTTCAGATAGCCTCAATGCAAAGGTTCTAGACGCAAATATTGGTGTGAGAGCTAATTCAATCAAGGAAACACTGCATGTTGGTGAAGGGCATATTGAAGAAGGATCAGCCGAGTGGTTCTTGTGGGAGAACAACTCCATTTGGCTCACTAACTTCACACACCATCAGGCTTCCAAGCAGCTCTCAGGAAACTCAGTTTTCACACTCTATGCTTAGTGCTCTTAGTGTGCCTAGGCCTGAAATGAAGCTTGGTCAGCATCCCACACAAACGAATGCTCCACATGCGGGTTTCACATGCCACCAACTCCACATTCACAGGCAACTTCAGCGCCACAGCCGTTTTCAGATAGCCCTCAATGCAAAGGCTCTAGACGCATATATTGGTGTGAGAGCTAATTCAATCAAGGAAACACTGCATGTTGGTGAAGGGCATATTGAAGAAGGATCAGCCGAGTGGTTCTTGTGGGAGAACAACTCCATTTGGCTCACTAACGTCACACACCATCAGGCTTCCAAGCAGCTCTCAAGGAAACTCAGTTTTCACACTCTATGCTTAGTGCCCTTTGAGTGAATTATCTAGGAATGAACCTGGTAGAGCATCCCACACAAACGAATGCTCCACATGCGTGTTTCACATGCCACCAACTCCACATTCACAGGCAACTTCAGCGCCACAGCCGTTTTCAGATAGCCCTCAATGCAAAGGCTCTAGACGCAAATATTGGTGTGAGAGCTAATTCAATCAAGGAAACACTGCATGTTGGTGAAGGGCATATTGAAGAAGGATCAGCCGAGTGGTTCTTGTGGGAGAACAACTCCATTTGGCTCACTAACTTCATACACCATCAGGCTTCCAAGCAGCTCTCAAAGAAACTCAGTTTTCACACTCTATGCTTAGTGCCCTTTGTATGGCTAGGACTGAAATGAACCTGGTAGAGCAACCCACACAAACGAAGGCTCCACATGCGGGTTTCACATGCCACCAACTCCACATTCACAGGCAACTTCAGCGCCACAGCCGTTTTCAGATAGCCCTCAATGCAAAGGCTCTAGACGCAAATATTGGTGTGAGAGCTAATTCAATCAAGGAAACACTGCATGTTGGTGAAGGGCATATTGAAGAAGGATCAGCCGAGTGGTTCTTGTGGGAGAACAACTCCATTTGGCTCACTAACTTCACACACCATCAGGCTTCCAAGCAGCTCTCAAGGAAACTCAGTTTTCACACTCTATACTTAGTGCCCTTTGTATGGCTAGCACTGAAATGAACCTGGTAGAGCAACCCACACAAACGAATGCTCCACATGCGGGTTTCACATGCCACCAACTCCACATTCACAGGCAACTTCAGCGCCACAGCCGTTTTCAGATAGCCCTCAATGCAAAGGCTCTAGACGCAAATATTGGTGTGAGAGCTAATTCAATCAAGGAAACACTGCATGTTGGTGAAGGGCATATTGAAGAAGGATCAGCCGAGTGGTTCTTGTGGGAGAACAACTCCATTTGGCTCACTAACTTCACACACCACCAGGCTTCCAAGCAGCTCTCAAGGAAACTCAGTTTTCACACTCTATGCTTAGTGCCCTTTGAGTGCCTAGGACTGAAATGAAGCTTGGAGAGCATCCCACATAAACGAATGCTCCACATGCGGGTTTCACATGCCACCAACTCCACATTCACAGGCAACTTCAGCGCCACAGCCGTTTTCAGATAGCCCTCAATGCAAAGGCTCTAGACGCAAATATTGGTGTGAGAGCTAATTCAATCAAGGAAACACTGCATGTTGGTGAAGGGCATATTGAAGAAGGATCAGCCGAGTGGTTCTTGTGGGAGAACAACTACATTTGGCTCACTAACTTCACACACCATCAGGCTTCCAAGCAGCTCTCAAGGAAACTCAGTTTTCACACTCTATGCTTAGTGCGCTTTGAGTGCCTAGGACTGAAATGAATTTTGGTCAGCATCCCACACAAACGAATGCTCCACATGCGGGTTTCACATGCCACCAACTCCACATTCACAGGCAACTTCAGCGCCACAGCCATTTTCAGATAGCCCTCAATGCAAAGGCTCTAGACGCAAATATTGGTGTGAGAGCTAATTCAATCAAGGAAACACTGCATGTTGGTGAAGGGCATATTGAAGAAGGATCAGCCGAGTGGTTCTTGTGGGAGAACAACTCCATTTGGCTCACTAACTTCACACACCATCAGGCTTCCAAGCAGCTCTCAAAGAAACTCAGTTTTCACACTCTATGCTTAGTGCCCTTTGTGTGCCTAGGACCGAAATGAACCTTGGTCAGCATCCCACACAAACGAATGCTCCACATGCGGGTTTCACATGCCACCAACTCCACATTCACAGGCAACTTCAGCGCCACAGCCGTTTTCAGATAGCCCTCAATGCAAAGGCTCTAGACGCAAATATTGGTGTGAGAGCTAATTCAATCAAGGAAACACTGCATGTTGGTGAAGGGCATATTGAAGAAGGATCAGCCGAGTGGTTCTTGTGGGAGAACAACTCCATTTGGCTCACTAACGTCACACACCATCAGGCTTCCAAGCAGCTCTCAAGGAAACTCAGTTTTCACACTCTATGCTTAGTGCCCTTTGAGTGAATTATCTAGGAATGAACCTGGTAGAGCATCGCACACAAACGAATGCTCCACATGCGGGTTTCACATGCCACCAACTCCACATTCACAGGCAACTTCAGCGCCACAGCCGTTTTCAGATACCCCTCAATGCAAAGGCTCTAGACGCAAATATTGGTGTGAGAGCTGATTCAATCAAGGAAACACTGCATGTTGGTGAAGGGCATATTGAAGAAGGATCAGCCGAGAGGTTCTTGTGGGAGAACAACTCCATTTGGCTCACTAACTTCACACACCATCAGGCTTCCAAGCAGCTCTCAAGGAAACTCAGTTTTCACACTCTATGCTTAGTGCCCTTTGAGTGCATTATCTAGGAATGAACCTGGTAGAGCATCCCACACAAACGAATGCTCCACATGCGGGTTTCACATGCCACCAACTCCACATTCACAGGCAACTTCAGCGCCACAGCCGTTTTCAGAGCCCTCAATGCAAAGGCTCTAGACGCAAATATTGGTGTGAGAGCTAATTCAATCAAGGAAACACTGCATGTTGGTGAAGGGCATATTGAAGAAGGATCAGCCGAGTGGTTCTTGTGGGAGAACAACTCCATTTGGCTCACTAACTTCACACACCATCAGGCTTCCAAGCAGCTCTCAAGGAAACTCAGTTTTCACACTCTATGCTTAGTGCCCTTTGAGTGCATTATCTAGGAATGAACCTGGTAGAGCATCCCACACAAATGAATGCTCCACATGCGGGTTTCACATGCCACCAACTCCACATTCACAGGCAACTTCAGCGCCACAGCCGTTTTCAGATAGCCCTCAATGCAAAGGTTCTAGACGCAAATATTGGTGTGAGAGCTAATTCAATCAAGGAAACACTGCATGTTGGTGAAGGGCATATTGAAGAAGGATCAGCCCAGTGGTTCTTGTGGGAGAACAACTCCATTTGGCTCACTAACTTCACACACCATCAGGCTTCCAAGCAGCTCTCAAGGAAACTCAGTTTTCACACTCTATGCTTAGTGCTCTTAGTGTGCCTAGGCCTGAAATGAAGCTTGGTCAGCATCCCACACAAACGAATGCTCCACATGCGGGTTTCACATGCCACCAACTCCACATTCACAGGCAACTTCAGCGCCACAGCCGTTTTCAGATAGCCCTCAATGCAAAGGCTCTAGACGCATATATTGGTGTGAGAGCTAATTCAATCAAGGAAACACTGCATGTTGGTGAAGGGCATATTGAAGAAGGATCAGCCGAGTGGTTCTTGTGGGAGAACAACTCCATTTGGCTCACTAACGTCACACACCATCAGGCTTCCAAGCAGCTCTCAAGGAAACTCAGTTTTCACACTCTATGCTTAGTGCCCTTTGAGTGAATTATCTAGGAATGAACCTGGTAGAGCATCGCACACAAACGAATGCTCCACATGCGGGTTTCACATGCCACCAACTCCACATTCACAGGCAACTTCAGCGCCACAGCCGTTTTCAGATAGCCCTCAATGCAAAGGCTCTAGACGCAAATATTGGTGTGAGAGCTGATTCAATCAAGGAAACACTGCATGTTGGTGAAGGGCATATTGAAGAAGGATCAGCCGAGAGGTTCTTGTGGGAGAACAACTCCATTTGGCTCACTAACTTCACACACCATCAGGCTTCCAAGCAGCTCTCAAGGAAACTCAGTTTTCACACTCTATGCTTAGTGCCCTTTGAGTGCATTATCTAGGAATGAACCTGGTAGAGCATCCCACAGAAACGAATGCTCCACATGCGGGTTTCACATGCCACCAACTCCACATTCACAGGCAACTTCAGTGCCACAGCCGTTTTCAGATACCCCTCAATGCAAAGGCTCTAGACGCAAATATTGGTGTGAGAGCTAATTCAATCAAGGAAACACTGCATGTTGGTGAAGGGCATATTGAAGAAGGATCAGCCGAGTGGTTCTTGTGGGAGAACAACTCCATTTGGCTCACTAACTTCACACACCATCAGGCTTCCAAGCAGCTCTCAAGGAAACTCAGTTTTCACACTCTATGCTTAGTGCTCTTAGTGTGCCTAGGACTGAAATGAAGCTTGGTCAGCATCCCACACAAACGAATGCTCCACATGCGGGTTTCACATGCCACCAACTCCACATTCACAGGCAACTTCAGCGCCACAGCCGTTTTCAGATAGCCCTCAATGCAAAGGCTCTAGACGCAAATATTGGTGTGAGAGCTAATTCAATCAAGGAAACACTGCATGTTGGTGAAGGGCATATTGAAGAAGGATCAGCCGAGTGGTTCTTGTGGGAGAACAACTCCATTTGGCTCACTAACTTCACACACCATCAGGCTTCCAAGCAGCTCTCAAGGAAACTCAGTTTTCACACTCTATGCTTAGTGCCCATTGTGTGCCTAGGACTGAAATGAAGCTTGGTCAGCATCCCACACAAACGAATGCTCCACATGCGGGTTTTCACATGCCACCAACTCCACATTCACAGGCAACTTCAGCGCCACAGCCATTTTCAGATAGCCCCCAATACAAAGGCTCTAGACGCAAATATTGGTGTGAGAGCTAATTCAATCAAGGAAACACTGCATGTTGGTGAAGGGCATATTGAAGAAGGATCAGCCGAGTGGTTCTTGTGGGAGAACAACTCCATTTGGCTCACTAACGTCACACACCATCAGGCTTCCAAGCAGCTCTCAAGGAAACTCAGTTTTCACACTCTATGCTTAGTGCCCTTTGAATGCATTATCTAGGAATGAACCTGGTAGAGCATTTCACACAAACGAATGCTCCACATGCGGGTTTCACATGCCACCAACTCCACATTCACAGGCAACTTCAGCGCCACAGCCGTTTTCAGATAGCCCTCAATGCAAAGGCTCTAGACGCAAATATTGGTGTGAGAGCTAATTCAATCAAGGAAACACTGCATGTTGGTGAAGGGCATATTGAAGAAGGATCAGCCGAGTGGTTCTTGTGGGAGAACAACTCCATTTGGCTCACTAACGTCACACACCATCAGGCTTCCAAGCAGCTCTCAAGGAAACTCAGTTTTCACACTCTATGTTTAGTGCCCTTTGAATGCATTATCTAGGAATGAACCTGGTAGAGCATCCCACACAAACGAATGCTCCACATGCGGGATTCACATGCCACCAACTCCACATTCACAGGCAACTTCAGCGCCACAGCCGTTTTCAGATAGCCCTCAATGCAAAGGCTCTAGACGCAAATATTGGTGTGAGAGCTAATTCAATCAAGGAAACACTGCATGTTGGTGAAGGGCATATTGAAGAAGGATCAGCCGAGTGGTTCTTGTGGGAGAACAACTCCATTTGGCTCACTAACTTCACACACCATCAGGCTTCCAAGCAGCTCTCAAGGAAACTCAGTTTTCACACTCTATGCTTAGTGCCCTTTGTGTGCCTAGGACTGAAATGAAGCTTGGTCAGCATCCCACACAAACGAATGCTCCACATGCGGTTTTCACATGCCACCAACTCCACATTCACAGGCAACTTCAGCGCCACAGCCGTTTTCAGATAGCCCTCAATGCAAAGGCTCTAGACGCAAATATTGGTGTGAGAGCTAATTCAATCAAGGAAACACTGCATGTTGGTGAAGGGCATATTGAAGAAGGATTAGCCGAGTGGTTCTTGTGGGAGAACAACTCCATTTGGCTCACTAACGTCACACACCATCAGGCTTCCAAGCAGCTCTCAAGGAAACTCAGTTTTCACACTCTATGCTTAGTGCCCATTGAATGCATTATCTAGGAATGAACCTGGTAGAGCATTTCACACAAACGAATGCTCCACATGCGGGTTTCACATGCCACCAACTCCACATTCACAGGCAACTTCAGCGCCACAGCCGTTTTCAGATAGCCCTCAATGCAAAGGCTCTAGACGCAAATATTGGTGTGAGAGCTAATTCAATCAAGGAAACACTGCATGTTGGTGAAGGGCATATTGAAGAAGGATCAGCCGAGAGGTTCTTGTGGGAGAACAACTCCATTTGGCTCACTAACTTCACACACCATCAGGCTTCCAAACAGCTCTCAAGGAAACTCAGTTTTCACACTCTATGCTTAGTGCCCTTTGTGTGCCTAGGACTGAAATGAAGCTTAGTCAGCATCCCACACAAACGAATGCTCCACATGCGGGTTTCACATGCCACCAACTCCACATTCACAGGCAACTTCAGCGCCACAGCCGTTTTCAGATAGCCCTCAATGCAAAGGCTCTAGACGCAAATATTGGTGTGAGAGCTAATTCAATCAAGGAAACACTGCATGTTGGTGAAGGGCATATTGAAGAAGGATTAGCCGAGTGGTTCTTGTGGGAGAACAACTACATTTGGCTCACTAACGTCACACACCATCAGGCTTCCAAGCAGCTCTTAAGGAAACTCAGTTTTCACACTCTATGTTTAGTGCCCTTTGAATGCATTATCTAGGAATGAACCTGGTAGAGCATCCCACACAAACGAATGCTCCAATGCGGGTTTCACATGCCACCAACTCCACATTCACAGGCAACTTCAGCACCACAGCCGTTTTCAGATAGCCCTCAATGCAAAGGCTCTAGACGCAAATATTGGTGTGAGAGCTAATTCAATCAAGGAAACACTGCATGTTGGTGAAGGGCATATTGAAGAAGGATCAGCCGAGAGGTTCTTGTGGGAGAACAACTCCATTTGGCTCACTAACTTCACACACCATCAGGCTTCCAAGCAGCTCTCAAGGAAACTCAGTTTTCACACTCTATGCTTACTGCTCTTTGTGTGCCTAGGACTGAAATGAAGCTTGGTCAGCATCCCACACAAACGAATGCTCCACATGCGGGTTTCACATGCCACCAACTCCACATTCACAGGCAACTTCAGCACCACAGCCGTTTTCAGATAGCCCTCAATGCAAAGGCTCTAGACGCAAATATTGGTGTGAGAGCTAATTCAATCAAGGAAACACTGCATGTTGGTGAAGGGCATATTGAAGAAGGATCAGCCGAGTGGTTCTTGTGGGAGAACAACTCCATTTGGCTCACTAACGTCACACACCATCAGGCTTCCAAGCAGCTCTCAAGGAAACTCAGTTTCACACTCTATGTTTAGTGCCCTTTGAATGCATTATCTAGGAATGAACCTGGTAGAGCATCCCACACAAACGAATGCTCCACATGCGGGTTTCACATGCCACCAACTCCACATTCACAGGCAACTTCAGCTCCACAGCCGTTTTCAGATAGCCCTCAATGCAAAGGCTCTAGACGCAAATATTGGTTTGAGAGCTAATTCAATCAAGGAAACACTGCACGTTGGTGAAGGGCATATTGAAGAAGGATTAGCCGAGAGGTTCTTGTGGGAGAACAACTCCATTTGGCTCACTAACTTCACACACCGTCAGGCTTCCAAGCAGCTCTCAAGGAAACTCAGTTTTCACACTCTATGCTTAGTGCCCTTTGTGTGCCTAGGACTGAAATGAAGCTTGGTCAGCATCCCACACAAACGAATGCTCCACATGCGGGTTTCACATGCCACCAACTCCACATTCACAGGCAACTTCAGCGCCACAGCCGTTTTCAGATAGCCCTCAATGCAAAGGCTCTAGACGCAAATATTGGTGTGAGAGCTAATTCAATCAAGGAAACACTGCATGTTGGTGAAGGGCATATTGAAGAAGGATCAGCCGAGTGGTTCTTGTGGGAGAACAACTCCATTTGACTCACTAACTTCACACACCATCAGGCTTCCAAGCAGCTCTCAAGGAAACTCAGTTTTCACACTCTATGCTTACTGCTCTTTGTGTGCCTAGGACTGAAATGAAGCTTGGTCAGCATCCCACACAAACGAATGCTCCACATGCGGGTTTCACATGCCACCAGCTCCACATTCACAGGCAACTTCAGCGCCACAGCCGTTTTCAGATAGCCCTCAATGCAAAGGCTCTAGACGCAAATATTGGTGTGAGAGCTAATTCAATCAAGGAAACACTGCATGTTGGTGAGGGGCATATTGAAGAAGGATCAGCTGAGTGGTTCTTGTGGGAGAACAACTCCATTTGGCTCACTAACTTCACACACCATCAGGCTTCCAAGCAGCTCTCAAGGAAACTCAGTTTTCACACTCTATGTTTAGTGCCCTTTGAATGCATTATCTAGGAATCAACCTGGTAGAGCATCCCACACAAACGAATGCTCCAATGCGGGTTTCACATGCCACCAACTCCACATTCACAGGCAACTTCAGCGCCACAGCCGTTTTCAGATAGCACTCAATGCAAAGGCTCTAGACGCAAATATTGGTGTGAGAGCTAATTCAATCAAGGAAACACTGCATGTTGGTGAAGGGCATATTGAAGAAGGATCAGCCGAGTGGTTCTTGTGGGAGAACAACTCCATTTGGCTCACTAACTTCACACACCATCAGGCTTCCAAGCAGCTCTCAAGGAAACTCAGTTTTCACACTCTATGCTTAGTGCTCTTTGTGTGCCGAGGACTGAAATGAACCTGGTAGAGCATCCTACACAAAAGAATGCTCTACATGCGGGTTTCACATGCCACCAACTCCACATTCACAGGCAACTTCAGCGCCACAGCCGTTTTCAGATAGCCCTCAATGCAAAGGCTCTAGACGCAAATATTGGTGTGAGAGCTAATTCAATCAAGGAAACACTGCATGTTGGTGAAGGGCATATTGAAGAAGGATCAGCCGAGTGGTTCTTGTGGGAGAACAACTCCATTTGGCTCACTAACTTCACACACCATCAGGCTTCCAAGCAGCTCTCAAGGAAACTCAGTTTTCACACTCTATGCTTAGTGCCCTTTGAGTGCATTATCTAGGAATGAACCTGGTAGAGCATCCCACACAAACGAATGCTCCACATGCGGGTTTCACATGCCACCAACTCCACATTCACAGGCAACTTCAGCGCCACAGAGGTTTTCAGATAGCCCTCAATGCAAAGGCTCTAGACGCAAATATTGGTGTGAGAGCTAATTCAATCAAGGAAACACTGCATGTTGGTGAAGGGCATATTGAAGAAGGATCAGCCGAGTGGTTCTTGTGGGAGAACAACTCCATTTGGCTCACTAACTTCACACACCATCAGGCTTCCAAGCAGCTCTCAAGGAAACTCAGTTTTCACACTCTATGCTTAGTGCCCTTTGAGTGCATTACCTAGGAATGAACCTGGTAGAGCATCCCACACAAACGAATACTCCACATGCGGGTTTCACATGCCACCAACTCCACATTCACAGACAACTTCAGCGCCACAGCCGTTTTCAGATAGCCCTCAATGCAAAGGCTCTAGACGCAAATATTGGTGTGAGAGCTAATTCAATCAAGGAAACACTGCATGTTGGTGAAGGGCATATTGAAGAAGGATCAGCCGAGAGGTTCTTGTGGGAGAACAACTCCATTTGGCTCACTAACTTCACACACCATCAGGCTTCCAAGCAGCTCTCAAGGAAACTCAGTTTTCACACTCTATGCTTAGTGCTCTTTGTGTGCCTAGGACTGAAATGAAGCTTGGTCAGCATCCCACACAAACGAATGCTCCACATGCGGGTTTCACATGCCACCAACTCCACATTCACAGGCAACTTCAGCACCACAGCCGTTTTCAGATAGCTCTCATTGCAAAGGCTCTAGACGCAAATATTGGTGTGAGAGCTAATTCAATCAAGGAAACACTGCATGTTGGTGAAGGGCATATTGAAGAAGGATCAGCCGAGTGGTTCTTGTGGGAGAACAACTCCATTTGGCTCACTAACTTCACACACCATCAGGCTTCCAAGCAGCTCTCAAGGAAACTCAGTTTTCACACTCTATGCTTAGTGCTCTTTTTGTGCCTAGGACTGAAATGAACCTGGTAGAGCATCCTACACAAAAGAATGCTCTACATGCGGGATTCACATGCCACCAACTCCACATTCACAGGCAACTTCAGTGCCACAGCCGTTTTCAGATAGCCCTCAATGCAAAGGCTCTAGACGCAAATATTGGTGTGAGAGCTAATTCAATCAAGGAAACACTGCATGTTGGTGAAGGGCATATTGAAGAAGGATCAGCCGAGTGGTTCTTGTGGGAGAACAACTCCATTTGGCTCACTAACTTCACACACCATCAGGCTTCCAAGCAGCTCTCAAGGAAACTCAGTTTTCACACTCTATGCTTAGTGCCCTTTGAGTGCATTATCTAGGAATGAACCTGGTAGAGCATCCCACACAAACGAATGCTCCACATGCGGGTTTCACATGCCACCAACTCCACATTCACAGGCAACTTCAGCGCCACAGCCGTTTTCAGATAGCCCTCAATGCAAAGGCTCTAGACGCAAATATTGGTGTGAGAGCTAATTCAATCAAGGAAACACTGCATGTTGGTGAGGGGCATATTGAAGAAGGATCAGCCGAGTGGTTCTTGTGGGAGAACAACTCCATTTGGCTCACTAACTTCACACACCATCAGGCTTCCAAGCAGCTCTCAAGGAAACTCAGTTTTCACACTCTATGCTTAGTGCTCTTTGTGTGCCTAGAACTGAAATGAAGCTTGGTCAGCATCCCACACAAACGAATGCTCCACATGCGGGTTTCACATGCCACCAACTCCACATTCACAGGCAACTTCAGCGCCACAGCCGTTTTCAGATAGCCCTCAATGCAAAGGCTCTAGACGCAAATATTGGTGTGAGAGCTAATTCAATCAAGGGAACACTGCATGTTGGTGAAGGGCATATTGAAGAAGGATCAGCCGAGTGGTTCTTGTGGGAGAGCAACTCCATTTGGCTCACTAACTTCACACACCATCAGGCTTCCAAGCAGCTCTCAAGGAAACTCAGTTTTCACACTCTATGCTTAGTGCCCTTTGTATGGCTAGGACTGAAATAAACCTGGTAGAGCATCCCACACAAACGAATGCTCCACATGCGGGTTTCACATGCCACCAACTCCACATTCTCAGGCAACTTCAGCGCCACAGCCATTTTCAGATAGCCCTCAATGCAAAGGCTCTAGACGCAAATATTGGTGTGAGAGCTAATTCAATCAAGGAAACACTGCATGTTGGTGAAGGGCATATTGAAGAAGGATCAGCCGAGTGGTTCTTGTGGGAGAACAACTCCATTTGGCTCACTAACTTCACACACCATCAGGCTTCCAAGCAGCTCTCAAGGAAACTCAGTTTTCACACTCTATGCTTAGTGCCCTTTGAGTGCATTACCTAGGAATGAACCTGGTAGAGCATCCCACACAAACGAATACTCCACATGCGGGTTTCACATGCCACCAACTCCACATTCACAGGCAACTTCAGCGCCACAGCCGTTTTCAGATAGCCCTCAATGCAAAGGCTCTAGACGCAAATATTGGTGTGAGAGCTAATTCAATCAAGGAAACACTGCATGTTGGTGAAGGGCATATTGAAGAAGGATCAGCCGAGTGGTTCTTGTGGGAGAACAACTCCATTTGGCTCACTAACTTCACACACCATCAGGCTTCCAAGCAGCTCTCAAGGAAACTCAGTTTTCACACTCTATGCTTAGTGCTCTTTGTGTGCCGAGGACTGAAATGAACCTGGTAGAGCATCCTACACAAAAGAATGCTCTACATGCGGGATTCACATGCCACCAACTCCACATTCACAGGCAACTTCAGCGCCACAGCCGTTTTCAGATAGCCCTCAATGCAAAGGCTCTAGACGCAAATATTGGTGTGAGAGCTAATTCAATCAAGGAAACACTGCATGTTGGTGAAGGGCATATTGAAGAAGGATCAGCCGAGTGGTTCTTGTGGGAGAACAACTCCATTTGGCTCACTAACTTCACACACCATCAGGCTTCCAAGCAGCTCTCAAGGAAACTCAGTTTTCACACTCTATGCTTAGTGCCCTTTGAATGCATTATCTAGGATGAACCTGGTAGAGCATCCCACACAAACGAATGCTCCACATGCGGGTTTCACATGCCACCAACTCCACATTCACAGGCAACTTCAGCGCCACAGCCGTTTTCAGATAGCCCTCAATGCAAAGGCTCTAGACGCAAATATTGGTGTGAGAGCTAATTCAATCAAGGGAACACTGCATGTTGGTGAAGGGCATATTGAAGAAGGATCAGCCGAGTGGTTCTTGTGGGAGAGCAACTCCATTTGGCTCACTAACTTCACACACCATCAGGCTTCCAAGCAGCTCTCAAGGAAACTCAGTTTTCACACTCTATGCTTAGTGCCCTTTGTATGGCTAGGACTGAAATAAACCTGGTAGAGCATCCCACACAAACGAATGCTCCACATGCGGATTTCACATGCCACCAACTCCACATTCTCAGGCAACTTCAGCGCCACAGCCATTTTCAGATAGCCCTCAATGCAAAGGCTCTAGACGCAAATATTGGTGTGAGAGCTAATTCAATCAAGGAAACACTGCATGTTGGTGAAGGGCATATTGAAGAAGGATCAGCCGAGTGGTTCTTGTGGGAGAACAACTCCATTTGGCTCACTAACTTCACACACCATCAGGCTTCCAAGCAGCTCTCAAGGAAACTCAGTTTTCACACTCTATGCTTAGTGCCCTTTGAGTGCATTACCTAGGAATGAACCTGGTAGAGCATCCCACACAAACGAATACTCCACATGCGGGTTTCACATGCCACCAACTCCACATTCTCAGGCAACTTCAGCTCCACAGCCGTTTTCAGATAGCCCTCAATGCAAAGGCTCTAGACGCAAATATTGGTGTGAGAGCTAATTCAATCAAGGAAACACTGCATGTTGGTGAAGGGCATATTGAAGAAGGATCAGCCGAGTGGTTCTTGTGGGAGAACAACTCCATTTGGCTCACTAACTTCACACACCATCAGGCTTCCAAGCAGCTCTCAAGGAAACTCAGTTTTCACACTCTATTCTTATGGCCCTTTGAGTGAACTATCTAGGAATGAACCTGGTAGAGCATCGCACACAAACGAATGCTCCACATGCGGGTTTCACATGCCACCAATTCCACATTCACAGGCAACTTCAGCGCCACAGCCGTTTTCAGATAGCCCTCAATGCAAAGGCTCTAGACGCAAATATTGGTGTGAGAGCTAATTCAATCAAGGAAACACTGCATA
>NW_026700706.1:0-27218 GCF_030435755.1 Ochotona princeps
TTGGGCAGCAACCCACACTTGATGTATTTGCATCTCATATCTAGTGCACGCGGGCACGATACATTTGCAGTGTGCTTCTGCTGTCGTGTTCCCCGTCGAACACACAGTTTCTGCCTCCAAGCGCACAATCATACACCCAGATACGTACAAACGTACACACATAGATGAATAAATACACGCATGTTTAACACACATACATATCTGCATACTACGACATACATACGACGTATATACAACATATATATATACACAGCCGTACGTCGATCCCGTGCATAAGTAGACACCAAGCATACACAGACACATACATACCATGTCTACACGTGGACGTGGGTACATACATACAGATACGTTGGCTTTCAGGCGTGACATGTGTTGGAATACATATTGTGCGTGTCTGCCGTTAACAACGTACATACTTCCATATATCGTGGCACCGTCGTTCTCCTAGTGCAAAAATATGCAGCTCGTCCTACTCTCCACATTTAGGGATCGTTCGGGCTGCTTGTGATGCTGCATTCGACTATGACGAAGCTAGCATTCAAGAGCATCTGTATTCATATATTTTGGGCTCTGAGGCTACATGTAGAAGCTCTCAGCAATTCGTGACAGGCACAAGAGACAGCTGCTAACACCCGTGTGTGGGTGTTTGTGGGCACTAATCGAGTTGTCACGCACACACCTAAGCGCTGGTAACGACGGCTTATATATACATGTATAAAGGTGACTGTTCTTCCCATGATGTAATCTTTTGTGTGGTATGATCGGGAAAGCTACGCTTCGTGCGTTCCCAACGCGAGATGTGTACATTCGTTCATGGCTGAGGGAGTGCCTGTCTGCTCTTCTGCACACGAACGCGCGTACCCTGAAAACTGGGCTGCACACACGCGTGTCTGCCCCCCTCCCGTGAATTTCTCTTGCACACACATATATCGGGTCCCCTTCGCTTATATACGTACTTCATCAGTGTATGAGACGTCCACATGGGGAAACTGCAGCTACAGTTGGAAGAGGTCTATCGCTTGTCAAGTGCAGCTGAGAGATGTCTATTGGCGCCACGGCCCTGTGCGGGCATATGCCGGGACAACATGTCTTTGTATGTGATACATGAGCAGAGCGAATAAAAGAACAGTGGCAGGGGGGGAGGGGTGTGGGGGCGGAGGATGCAAGACTATGCTCCGCAGAGGAAAGCGCTTGAAGGTTTCGCTGGAGTATGCGGGGGTGCACAATACAGGGGTGAAAAGCAGATCCTTTGCCGCGAAAGAAATGCACTGAATATGCCTTCGGGAAAGACACCGGGTGGTGCTATGATGACTTGCTGCTCCCTGTACAAGAAGATATTTGGCAACTGCGATGTCCCAGTGATTCTTTGTGTGGGGTATGTGCCTTCTCAGCACGGCAGTGGAACGAAATGTATGCGACTGATCAGCAGTCGGCCGGTACTATGGACAAGCAGCGGCGGGCCGGAGTAAAATTTTGTGGGAGCTACTTTTTGGCGATGGCAAGGGAGGAAAGCATGCATTTGTCTTATTTAGATGTGCTCACAGTCACAGCAGATGTAGACGTTGAATCAACTCCTCTTCATGCAAGAGTTGAGGACTTGTTTTGGAGGAAGACTGTCTCGGTTGTATCGAAAAAAGAGATGATGCCTCTGAAGGGCCTAGGGCGCGCAGGGAGCTACTCACGGGATATCTGTGTGTAGACGTCCTCTAAAAAATACTGTGCCTATTTGTAGGCAAGATGTTCGCTGGTTGACGTCGTGGGCCGTATTTGCGAAGTTCTTGTATGCATACTATTGGCTGTTTTTGTATTGAAAGAACCGCTCGGTCTTGTACGGTTGAGGGGGGTGGCTAGCTTCTGTGGAGATGTGTGTATATATTCATGTACGACGGGATCACATTTTCGATGACCATTTTGTCCAAGCCTCGTGTCGCCATAGTTAGCTACCTTCAGTTGAGGCTTATTCTTTAGTTATCTACCACTGTGTCTGCTGAGCCCCTTCCCCGTGCTGATCGCTTGCCGTTTGCTGTGGGAGGCGGCTTGCTCTAAGACAGTGACTGTCTGGTATCCACGGCGAGCTCGCTCGCCCACTCTCTTTTTCTCTTCCGACTTCGTATTATTGTTGAGAAAGAGGGGTTGTCTGTTTCTCTCGTATAATACATTGGCTCTTCCACCAGTATGGCATCAGCGGTTTGCAGGGATGACGGAAGTAGCTGTTCTCCCCCGTGTGTGGAAACCGTGATGGACGCATACTTGGAGCTTGTGCGCATTGTAATATTTATTGGCAGTGCGGATCAAGTTTAATACCTCTAGAAATGCGTAGTCCCTACGACAGCAAGCGATGATCAGCCATACAATTTCGAGAATCAGTAAGAAGGAAAGAAGTGAAGCTCGGTTCACGGTGCTCGAAGACGTCGCTGAAGCTGTGCAACAACGATGGCGCCGATCCAGTGCAGCAAAAATCATGCGTAGCGGCGACACACACGAACTGCGGACAAGGGGTTCAACTCAAAAGACGAGGGCGTGCATGTGGGCGCGCTGTACGCAGACATATCAGTCGGTGTTGAGGCCTTCTGTGCAGCTGACAAGAAGAGCAGTTTCACAGTCCCACTCGATCGGGCAATGCGTTCGAGAGTGTCGGGCAACTGAACATGTGTACAATTGTGTATGAGTTGGCATACCAGCTGGACGCTTGCAACCGCCGACACATTTCACAAGATAGGCTGTGCCCTATAGTAGATGGTGCCGTACACCAGTTGACTCGATGCGTGCATATATATATATACACACACACAACGAAGAAACAATTTGACACTCTCAGCTCCTGCGGATCTGTGCGCTACATAGGACACGCTAGAGAAAGCATTAGAATCTCGCATCGCTAACATCGTGTGGACTTCGCCAGACGTAGGCGTGCGCATATTTAACCACGCCGAATCTTCCCCGCGGAACGTCTCCGCTGTCTAGACACTGGGGCCGACTGGTACACGCGCGGGCGGTAACTCGCTCATTCTCCGATATATGATGTAAGTATGCTTGCGCGGTAGAAGCCATGATGACTGTCCTGAAATCGATTGCATCACGATTTTGTGTCCTGAGGCGTCCCTGGTACCAAGCGCTCTCAGGTATATACATACGTGTCTACACGCACAAGCTCGTCAACTTATATCGCATACAAGATGGATACTAGCGCGTGGGCTTACGAGGTATGTGCAGAGGACATGGGACGCGGACGCACACAAACAAAAGCACACGCATATGCCAAGACACACGCGTACGAGCATCAGAACAAGACAGCTTTCGATAACTTCTCCCAAGTTTGCACGGAGATTCACAGTACGCATCAGGATGCATGCATCAGAATGCATCCTGCCACAGGACACAAACTTCAAAATGTTATTCTGCATCTGTCCCTCCAAGACCGGTGCCACTGACCTACCTGCGGCACATCCAGAGTGAAAATTATCAGAGCACCTGCTACTGAAGTGCATGCCCCTAGCAAACGGTCGCCGCTGCATTTTCGCGTCATTCCACGAGACCGCACTCCTCTTGAAGTAATATGACCGCGCACGCAATGCAGATACGAAGCTTGTCCTGCATTTCTCTTTCATGTTACACACATGAAGACATACGTTTGACCAGACGGGTACTCCCAGGGGCTTCCCTCAGACGACTTCCATTTTGCAAACATGTGGGGAGACCCACCCAACATCTCGTGATCTACAAGTGCTCACCGTTCTTGTGCAACAGGGTTCGTTTCAACCACGTGTTGTTCAATGTACAAGAACGTCTGCATGATGCACATGTTCCCTCCTTACTGCTTGACCATTTCAAGATGACATTGTCGTGGCATGAAGCGTGTGTCTATTTACCAGTAAGAGGCGTACGAATATAAGAACAGACTCACGGTGCGGAATTGTCTCCGTACAGCTCACATGGACATACTCTGACGCTATGTGTGAATCCCCCCGTGTGCAGGTAACGTATTGCTGTACAACAGGATTAGGGCACACACATAGATACGGGCTTAAAGAATGCGACGCCATCCACCATGTACTTAGAAGCGCATTGGATGGTACACACAGGCACAAACCCTGCACATGGGGTAGTGCGTCCAACGGCTGGAAACCTACTACCACACACACAAACTTGTAGCTGTTTATCTGCGCGCGAAGATGAGCACGAATGTGAGATCGTCTACGACTTCGAAACGTCTTTGACAACTGCAGTAACAACCTCTTTTCGCTGGGAGCCTCGACCGTTGCTGCTGCCGCTCGTGGTCCGGGTGCTGTGATCCAGCTGCACGACTCCTGTAACCCTTCGTCTACATGTCGGACAGGACCCGCTTCTGCGGAACAAAAAGCCACAGCGTTCGTAGCGGTGTGCACACGGTTACAAGAAGCATATAGAAACTTTGTGAGTGAAGAAGCAAAGAAGCTAAAAGGGACAAATAGCTGCCGTCGTATGACAAGCAAAACAGCGGGACTACACATCGAGGGAAACCCTCGCTTGTCACCGCCTGTGTGGTGGAGTACTTGTATAAGGGCCACAAGGGCGGAGCCTACAACAAGCGCGGTAGCACGCATCAGTCTCAATTACAACAGCACCAACACAGTTTTTGAAAACAGCAAGAGGGCGTATAGAGCAAGGATGCCCACAACGTCGAACCCACCTACAAGCGCAGAGGCAGGCGTGCACTTCAACTGCTAACATCATGACACTGTTCGTAAACAGCAGTGAGATTGCCTATAAAGCGGAACCACCGAGAGGAATCGATGCAGAGTAGTAGCTAGGGCAAAGAAGGTGCTGCAGGAGAGCCACTGCCGGCGGCTTTGGACACGGCAGCAGTGGCATCGCCAGAAGCAGACTACTGCAGAAATGCAGACTCAGCATACTCGCACCAGCATACTGTACCGCACTGCTGCGCCTGATTACTGCACTAGTAATTCTTTCCTTATTATCACTACTGCTGTACTTACGATGCTACTACTTTCATTGCTTATTATTACTAGTAGCACTCTCAGTACTAATACTACTACTACTATCACTACTACCATCACTATTACTTGTGCGACTGCTTTTCCCAGTGCTAATACTACAACTACCGTAACGGCTACTGGTGATACTAGCACTAGCACGACTAGTATGACTAAAAATATCACTGCTACACGCATGATTACGACTGCTTATCTAAGTACTGCTACCACTACTACTACATGCATCAGTATTACCGGTACCCTAGACTCTTACCACTACGAATGCGGGTCTCATAGCTGCACGTAGCACCGCTGTCAGCGCTACAACAACAACAACTACTACTATCACTATTACTTATCCTCCTCCTAGTGGTAGTAGTGGTGGCGATCAGCGCAGCTGGAGCTTTCAAACGTGTCCCTCTCAGTGGACAATCAAGATGCCAGCACCCCTCCTTGACACAATTGAACGCGGCTGCTACATGCGATGTCCTGAAAATATATCACTCGACAAACTCCGGACGATTCCTTTGCATAAATTATAAGTAATGCTTCTACTGTGTGAAAGTGCTAATGAACGTCTACTCATAAAGGGTGGGTGCGTAGTTAAATATCATTCGTATTCGCCTCATACGGCAAAAAGCATGCGCAGTGGGGCCCTACAAGCCCGAAGGACGAACCTGTGGAAGCACGTTTGGGCACAGTTGAAGCAGAGACCTCCATGTCCGCAGTAGAGCAGCACCACATTGGGTGTCTACGTCAGTCCCATGGACACAGACACACATCCGCAGCACCACGAAATTTAAGAGAATGCCGTTCAGCTGTGCTCCTACTCTCGCCTAGTTGCCCACGAGTGGCGTTATGTGCTACGATTGCTCTCTCTGCGGATGCCACTGGATGCTGCTGTAGTTTTCGTCGCCAGCGTCGCCTCTGATGCCGGATTCTTCGCTGCAACAGCACTTACTGCTTCTGTGTCATCATCGTTCATCGAGCACGCTTCAATATTCCCGCTGCCGCACTGCTCGCGGCTGCGTCCCCAATCGTCTCTTTCTCTGTCTTCTGGTGCTAGTGCCTTTGGTTGCTCTCTATGCTGCCAGTACTCCCATAACAGATAGCTAGTGTGACAACACGCAGACATACAGGCATATATATAAATATATATAAATATATAGATATATATATGATCATCTATACGTTCTACGCTGCCGGCATCCCCCCCGTGATACACTGCTTATGAGGAAGATCAGACACACAGATACATGTACAGCTATAACTACACATACATCCAGATATAGCGTATCTAGCGTGGTGTATACACTTGTTAAAGTGGAAATCTACATATATCCGTCCAGCTGCACGTGTACAGTCCCCCGTGCCAGTACCCTATTTTTCTCGTTGGTGAGGCAGCTCAGGTGTGAGTTGACGTGTCTCTTTTTTTGCGTTGTTTCCACGGACAAATTCTATGGCAGCTTTGGCGCAACACCCGCTAGTCATTGAAAGGGAATTATGACGCTGGTTGTGTGTGTACTCCAGCCCAAGTGTTGAACCTACCGCAGAAAACGCTCACTTATAATGCCTTACTCATTGCTAAAGTTACCCCCGTCTACGTTGAGTAAGCTTTCCCTGATTCCTTCTATTCATCTATACTCTCCCCTACTCGTTGTGTGCGTACACCTGCTCAAGTGTTGTGCCTACCGCCAAACCACATGCTCACTCACAGCGCCCCACCCCTCCGTTGAAATGACCGTGGTCTTCGCTCGACCGGCTTTCCCATACATCGCAGAGGTCTCTACTTATACCGCAGCGGCGTCTATATACACTGCAGCGGCCTGTACAGACACCGCGGCGGCCTATACATACACTGCAGCGGCCTTTCCGAACAATGTAGGGGCCACTACACACACAGATGGACGCATACACACACACATCGATGAAAACAGCTTTACATACCAGATCGTTCTATTAGTCCATCAGCGCATCTACAATTATGCTGCTCGTGTGTGTATTATACACAGTTAGACATGTTTGAAGCTCTCCTTACATCTTTAGCTTTCTAATATGCTCTGCCATACAATATATATATATATATATACATACACACATACACATACATACATACACATATATACATACACATACATACATGGATACGCATATATACATACATACTTACACAAACAAACATACATACATACATACACATATATACATACATACACATACATACATACGTATACATATATATACATACATACATACGTATACATATATATACATACATATACATACACATATATACATACACAGGTACATACATAGATACATACATATATGCATACATACATATATGTGTATCTGTGCATGTATGTATATAAACATAACTATGTATGAGGGGATCTGGCATATAAATGTATGTTGGTGTGCATCTATAAACTGCGATGGCAATCTACTACCACAACGCGTACACCACAGAGAAAAGATAACGCCCGTGCTTCTGCAACGCTGGTGAATAAAAGCTCCGAAACACTGTGTATTCTTGCGTCTGCTGGTGCGAAGGGTAAAACGCAGGTGGGCTGTTTTAACAGTACATGATATAGCGAGAAGCACCCTTAGTACAAATGCAGCAGCAAAGGTAGTCCGGAGTGTATGCATGCCTTACACGTTGAAAGCAGATAATGCAGAGATCCGGCTCTTCTGAGGGAGCTGTAGGAGGTGTGTGGACTTCATGTTGGTGTGTGTCAGCAGCCACCGCTGAGGAAGAAGGCGTGCGAGAAGGAAGCAACGGCGATGTGTCAGCTTGAGTAGCCCGTTCAGCAGGTACAGCTGTGACTGTTTCTCCTGGTGATCTAGGCAACGAATCGGACGCACAGCATTCGGCTTGCGCAGCTATATTTACCCCTTCTTCCGCTTCTTCTCCCTCTGCTGACGGCTTGATAGCAGATACAGCCACTGTTGCTGCTCGCTCTGCTGTTGATGCTGTAGGCGGTTGTGGGGCTGTGCCACGTGCTGATGCCACACTACGTATTTCTCGTGACCCTGACCACAGGCCTGGCGTTTCATCTATTGCGAATGTTGCTTCTGGGTGTATTCCTGCTGTCGTTCCCTCTCCTGCTGAAGTATTTCCTGCCGCTTGTATTGATGAGATTGCTGCTGGTGCACCTGTTACTGCTGGGGGTAGTGCTGTTGGTGGCTCTCGCGCTGCTGCTACTACTGCTGTTGAAATTGCTGTTGGTACCTCTCCTGCCTGTGAAAGTCTTCTGCTTTCCGCAGCTACCACGGGACATGTTGCAGCATCTTGAGAGCCTAGAGCTGTCCCATTGTCTGGTGCTGTCGCGTTTCGTAATGACTTACATGTACCATGCGTAAGTTTCCATTGCTGTGTTGTCTGTGCATAATTGGCAGTGTCTGCATCACTTCTTCTACCTGTCAGGTTTCTGTCTGGGAATGCCTCCGTCTCTTCGCTTTCTGTGTTCAGTAGACGGTGGTCGGCCTTCTTATTTCTACTCGAGAGATGTTGCTGATAGGCGTCTGCGTCTCTCTCCTGTGTAGGCTCCTCCACTGCTGTACTCATGTTACTGCCATCCCCACCACCACTACCACCAACAGTGTTTCTTTGAGTTAGCTGGGATCCAAGCCGTCTCTGGTATTGAGGTCCCTCAAAAGGCGTACTCCCTTCAGCACCAGCTGCGACATTAATGCCGCTGCTGCTGGTCGCTACTCTTTCATTCTCTGTTGTTGCTATGTGTTCTCGTACAACAGCACTCCGTTCTCCTTCAGCAATAAAAGCACGTGTTTCTACTACATGTGAAGCTGTGGTCCCTATATCTTCAAATACTTCCGCGGCTACCCCTGCTGTTACTGACGCTGCTGCTGCTTCTCCAGCATATGACATCGTATCTTCCTCATGAGACTGTGATGGTGTTGGCAGCTGCTTCGTGTCGCCGTGTTGGAGTAAGTCGATAATGAAATTTTTTTCAGCAGTCGTCCCTCTTTCTTCTCCTGCCCCGTTGGTATCTCTTCCTTGCCCCACTGTCGTGTATGCTGATGTTGTTGACCCCAAGACATTGACCCTTGAGGCTTGCGATGCTGCTGCAGACGCTGATGCTGACGCTGTTTCTTCTCCCAGTAGTAGTGCTTCCGTTCTATTCTCATCATCATATGCTGATGTTTCTCTTCCTCTTATATCCAGGCTAGCCCATTTTCTCTCGACTGCTGCAACGGGTTCTCTTGTGGACCCGTCTCCTGCGTTTGCGGTGCGTCGCCTTACGAACGGTCTCCGTGGCCTCCACCAGGTACTCAAATCTTCGGCACTAAAACCGCTCTCAACAGTGGGAACACGTCCAGTAGGGGAAACGTGCTCGACGCTAGCATGACTGCCAGCACCAGAACCACCTCGAGCAATAAAGGCTTTTCCATCAGTAGAACTGCGGCCGGCAGCAGAATGCCTCTCATCAGTAGATATCCCTCCACCAGTCAATACAGTCAGAGCACCTGGGACCCATCCAGAAATAGGAGTGCCCCCAACAGTAAAGATACTTTCAGTACTCGAAGATGATGAAGTTTGTTTCTCTTCACAACGCATGGGAAGGTTCTCTTCAACCTCTCCGCCTCCCCTGGCACCGTCTCTGGGGCCCCATGCTCCTTCTTTCGCTTGTTTTGCTCCCTGTCCGCTGCGTCGATGCCCTCCACTTCCTTCACTGCTCGTTACGTTTTCTTGGCTTTGATTCTCTCTATGACTTTCCATACTACTTGGATGCTTTCCTTCTTCTTCTTCACCTTCAACTTCATATAATTCCTCTTTTATTCCTACTACTACTGCTTCACCCGCCTTCCCCATATCTTCATCATCGGTGCTGCTGCAGCTGTCAGTACACACCGTGTCCTTATTGAAATATTTACGGTTGCGACGGCTGCTCCGCATGCGTCTCGCATGATCATTTTCAAGTTGCTTGCCTGTTGTCTGTGCACCGCTGCTGCTCCTGTCTACAAGGGGGGATCGTCCACGAGACTGCCCCACAACGTGACTGCTGCAGCTGCTGCTCTGCGGAAGAAATGCGGCAGATGTAACACGGGGCGCTGTCGGTACCACTTCCCTTCTCATACCAGAAACCGCATGACCGGCCAGTGTCTCGGTGTTGTTATCTACCTGGGTTGCGTGGCGTACCTGACTACCGTCACCCCCTACAACTGCTCGTCGTTCACTTGCTGCTGATGTAACTGAAGATTTCTGCGTTGCTATTGCGGCTGCATGTCCGCCTATTGATTTGACGAAAGCCGACCCTCTTCCTGCTGCGTCTTTACCCGCTTGTGTACATGAGTCTCCCCACATGTTCACTAGTTTGGATTCCCCTTCCATATCTTCTTCTAGCTGCCTCAACCCCACTGCCCGACCATCCTCGCCATACTGCTTCAAAGTGTCATCATCTTCTACTGTTGCACTGTGATACTGCGTGGGTGATATCCCTGGTTCGTTCATAGATACTCCTTCACGAAGGTCCTGTCCGTTGTGTAATAACAATTGCTGCTCCCTTTTTTGTGTTTGTTCATGCAGCACCATGTGACAGCGCCGCTGTTGCTGGGACACCTGAGGCGTATGATACATGTCTTTCTCCTCCAACGAGAAAACTATTCCAGTAGGAGCCTCCTCCTCCTGCTGCTGCTCCTCCTGCTGCTGCTCCTCCTCCTGCTGCTGCTGCTGCTCCTCCTCCTCCTCTTGGTGATTTCTCTTCAGTTCCTTCTGCTCCTGCTGCGCTTGCTGTCGTATGATCACCTCATACGCTTCCTGCTGCTGCGGTGGCGCGCACGCCATGTGCTGCGGTGATTGCTGTCTGTTTTCTACATCCGTCGGCCCTTCTTCCTCTGCACTAGAGTCATGTTGCTGTTGTTCATCCTGTCGTGCTCTGCTCTCGCGTATAATGTGAGGGTGTTGATTGTCCAGGTCTTGGTGCTGCTCTTGTGCTTGTACTTGGTAAGTTCGCTGCTCTGCACAGGCAGTGTCCATTACTCCGTTCCCAGCTATTTCGTCCGTTGCTACTGCTGTAGCGTTGTCTTCCTCTCCTTTCTTTTCATCTTGTAAACCATCCTTCTCTGCTTGAGCGTGTGAAGTTGTGTCGGGATTGTGAAGTAGTAGGCGGTAAAAGTTGTGCCCTACTTTTTCAAGGGAAACAGTCATATTTCGCACAAGACGGGGCTGGAATTGTGGTAACCCACCAGCCCCAGTGTCAGGCCAGCACGAGGAATAATTTGGCAATTGACTACTACTACTACTACCAACTCGTCCGCCATACCCTTCTTCCAGTGCGGCAAGCGAAGCTGCTTGAAGCAGCGCTGTTCCTTCTGCTGTTGCTGCTGCTTCTGTTGCGTGTCCTACTGCTGTGGTATAGGACTGTGGCGGTGTGTCCAGTCGTGTGTGTTTAGCAATGCAGTAAACCATTAGTGCGCCTGTCAGAATTTGTACCAAAAGCAACGCAAATACTAAAGGCACGGCCCAGTAGCTCGGTGGTATCAAAGCGATAACTTCTGCGGCCATCAGGTACCCGGGCAGAATACTATGCACCACTTCGCCTGTTGACGTGGAATGTCCATGCAAAACTGAATCTCTCTCTCCCTTCTCTCTGCGCCCCGAATCATAATCTGTCACTATCGTGTTTTTCGAATTGCTGCTGTTGCTATTGCCTACTAACGACCTGCTTTCTTGGACGTCTCTTACGTCCCCGCTCTTTGCGGTGAATGTACTATCTGCTTGTCCTGCCGCGCCCGTATGTACGGCCGTTTTAGAATCGGTAGTAATTATGGGTGTCAGTAGCAAAGGGAGACTACTCGTATTATCAGATGCAGCAGCAGCGGCGGCTCCTTCACGTAGAGGTGTTTGATCAATGTACTGAGCCAGGAAGACAACAGCGAGCAAGAAGGCAGCAGAGAGATGGAGAAGAAAACTGAGTGACAGACGTAAGAGCGCATCCTGACGCAGAGAGGAATCGACAGCTAGTAGACGCCAGAGTATAGCACATATTGAGAGCATAATTACGCACACAAGGAATTCAGGCCATAAGAGTGCTGCTCCTGACCATAGGGGGACTGCTGGTAATCCTGCTGAAGCTGAAGAACTACGAAAAGCCGCAGGTGCTGCATGTGCTGCTTGCCAGGCAACTACTCTAACAGCAAGGTGCCTATTACTAATACTTCCAGGCGGTGTGCTTTTCTTGGGCAATGCACCAGCAGCGGCCGTCCGTGGCACGATTCCTGACGATATAAAGTTTTGTGAAGGAGGAGCTGCTGCCTCCTCTCCTACAAGAGGCTGCTGATGTAGGTGCACTGTTGTTGCTGCAGCCGCAGCTAGTGCAACTGCGTGAGAGGAGAAGAGTTGCTTCTGTTGGTGTTGCTCTTGTTGCTGTTCATGTGGCATAGAAGTCCCTCTTGGCATATACAACGCTGTAGTAGTGGTGGATCCAGGAGAGCAGCAGACAACATTGATTGCAGTAAGGAGTAGAGGAAGATCCCAGACATGAAGGCGAATCCATGTATAACGATCTGCAGCTTTCGTATTCATGTAAATTCCACCCAAATATGATATGAGAGGAAAGAGAGGGAGTGTTTGAAGAGGTAGGAGATCGAGTAAAACAAGCGCAAGAGAGACAGAGGATAGTGCCCGCATGCCGATGGAAAACAGAAGCAAGCGACGCCTACGACGTTCAGACTGCAGTAGCCAGCAATAACTCTTCCGCCATTGTCGAAACCCCAAAGTACATACAATGCTGTCGAACAGCATAAGCGGAGAAAGTACCCACACCCAGCAACGAGTAGACGTTTCTAGAACACACAGAAGCCATGACAGTAGAGCCATCAACAGAAAAATGCAGCTCTCTACAACAACTCCGCTACAGACGCACACTACGCGTCGCATGCTACTGCTGCGGTAGTCGTCGCTAGGGAGCAACAGCGATGGCCGATACATTCTTGTGAACGTAAGAGCAAAAAATGACACATAAAGCAGCAGCAATCAGGACCAGTTAAAAAAATAGAACACTAAATGGAATAGCACGTACCAATTAATACGGAGGAAGCAAAAGGAAGAAGATGAAAGAGACACGACAAGGTCAGATCACTACCGCAGTAGCTGAGCCAACAACATAGGGTGATGTGGACGATGGATTGACGCAACAGCAGAATGTATGGCACTAGGGACAGCATTCAAAAAAATTATTTTGCTCACAGCTGTAGACGGTCCATGAGAAAATAAGTGAAGAATAGCAGGAAGTCAGATACATGAGCCAGCAGGAAGTATGCTATATATTCTATTTGAAGGCAGCTGCAGACAGTCAGATATTTGAGGCAGTAGCAAGTACTCTCTACATGTGCAAGGCAGCAGCAAACAGTGTATTATCTGAGGCAGCAGAATGTATGTTCTCTATTTCTATGGCTTCAGCAGACAGTTAGACATCTGAGGCAGCAGATAGTATGCCCCACGTATATGACGCCGCGGCAAACAGTAAGGAAACTACGGCAGCAGAACGCATGGTCACCAGCACAAGGTAGCAGCAGGCAGTACGGACCGTGAGGTAACAAAATGTATGCTTTATGTTATGAGGAGGCAGCAAAAGACAGAAAGGCATCGGAAGCAGCAAACTAGACGCTTCATGTTGGGCAGCAGCACATAGTTAGACATTAGAGGCACCAGAGAGTATGCGATATATTATGAGGCACCAGAAGAACGTAAGATAATTAAAGTAGCAGCAGACAGTATATTATCAGTGAGGGAGTAGCTGATCGTAGGATACCTGAGACAGCCGATGTCAGTATGACATCTTTGGCAACAACTATCTTTGAAGTTCAAGTAAAGTACCTGAGGCAGTACGTGGGAAGAACGATGAGCTAGCCAAGCAGAAACTACGACAGTAGAAGAATAAACATGATAAGCCACGAGAAAGTAAGGTATCTGGGGTAGAGGGAGTACTGAAATCAACGAGACAGCAGACAGTAAAATACATGAAGCAGCTGTGGGAATTCAAGCACCTGAGTCCTCAAAAAGAATGGCTGGAGGCCGTAAAGGGTGAGAGCAATGAGTCAACAGTAGCGAAAAAGGCAGCACTTCCGACATTAGCACAAGGTGAGTTGCACGAGATAGCCCAAAAGGTTGAAATAAACGAGATAGTAAGAAACTAGAGGGAAAAGAAGTACAGATGGGCGTAGAATTTGTGGCTCTCCCTCTGCTAGAAAGGCGTTTTTGTTAGGAGTTTGTATTTCCGACCACATGCTTGAAGAGGCACACATCACATTGAAGGTTGGTAAAGGAGAGGAGAAGGAGGAGAGAACACTGGATGCTCAGCGGACTCTATTACTCTGCCCGCGCCTGACACTTTGTCGGCCTGGAAACATGAACAGTTCGTTGCCAGCACGGCTTTAAAGTATTTTCGGGAAATTGAATGAAGTGTCACTTGTGTGTGTGTGGAGGGGGGGGAAGAGATGTTTTTCGCCTGCAGACAAACGAACATTAAGCGGTATAGAAGCCGGTAAGCACTGTGTTCGAGGGGCTAAATGAAGTACATCAATTTACGGTGTTACGAAGTATATATGAGATTGTTGATAGTCTGAGTTACTGTGAAGGACACGTTGTGTTGTGTGGACACTAAGTATTGTGGATTTGACGTGAGCCCTTGGCAGCGCTGGGGGTAGCCGGAAGACTCTTCTGCAGAAACAGACGTACTAGCTCTTTCGCATATACTGGCGGCAAGCCACAGCCCTCCGCACAGCAGTGTTGCGCAGTTCAAGCTCGCAGTTTTCTGTTCGTCATAACACTGAATCAAGCGATGGTAAGTACTCAAAGGCAGACTCACACACGCAGTCAAACATTTGCTGCGCTCTAGCTCGTACGGAGAATGACCGGATGGTTAGCTCCTCACATCCACCAGATACACATCCACTGCCCACAATGGGAAAACGTTCCTCTTCGGACAATCTTATGAGAGACAGAAGTTGTATATTCGTTCGGGAAAGTCGACCTTGGGAACTGATGCACATCTACAGATATTGCTTCCTAGTTACTTGCGTGTAGATGAAGATGAGAGGTATTCGGCTGCAGTTGGTCTCGCTTCTTAGGGAAAGTGAACTAAAATACCTGTTTAGTGATCAAAATGAAACGAGGGGCACAAAAATCAACTGTCAATTTGGTGTAACACCGCCGGACTGGGTGGATTGCAGATAATAATGCAGAGACTGTTGCACTCTGTATGGGAGTAACGTCCTCATCTCAGTCAAGTACAGATGAATGCGACTTCTTTCTGAATGTATCTACCTGCCTGGACTACAGTTGCTCCTCTCTCGTCTCTTCTTTTTTTTCTTCGTTTAAATCTTCACACACACCTTCAAGATACCCATCTCTCTAGAGAAGGGGACGGCCCGGACACCTTGCAACACACAGCATCCCGAATAATTCAAACACAATTGCTGACAGGCAAACACGTTCTACAATCGACGCACAGATGATACAGTCGTTGAGTACGGGAGTTTTGGAGCTATGTACTGCTTACTGTGCAGAAATGCGGGACGCACGGTCTTCTTCCTCCGCAACACGTACGTGCCAGGGCCTGGAGGCTGCCGAGCCGCGCAATGCAGAGTGTAAGAAACACACACAGAGGTGAGAAAGCAATGTAATCACGAAGGGGCAGCTGGAGACTACAGATAGAGGCACCATGGGAACACTAAAGGGCGAGGAATAGACACTTCTTCATCGGTGGCAGGGCCCCGCCACGTCCACCCGCATGCCTGCTTAATCACTAGGCAGACTTGGCGCCTCTCCACGGTGCTTCACGCTGATGCCGGAGTCGATCCCAAAAAAACAACTACACCCATATATATGTATATATATGTACGTGTATTTTCCGAGACACAGGCTGTTACTTAGTGGCATACGAGGCTGTTCGAGAACATACGTATTGGGTGCTTTTACTATGTTGAATCAACGGAGACACGCGCATGTGCAACACATCGGTGTGCAGAGTGTCTCCACTGGTGTGAAAACGTATGTCTGTGTGTGCTGGTCATGTATGAGTAACCGCACTCAGCGTTGAAAGACGGGGAGACATATACACTGTGAAGCAGAGCATATCTCTGTAGCGCATGTCCCTTCAAGCTTGTTAAGAAGAGAAATATGCGGCGCTTTCGCATGCATCACACACGCAAGCACTGTGTGCCGAAGGCACACGATGACTCCGCTGCCGTTGGGAAACAACTGGGCGTATGGCACACATGACTTGATCCTGCTTGGTGTGGAAACGTAGTAATCGTCAACAACTACGCCCCAAAAAAAATCAGTAAAAGACCCTGAGCTCGAGACAGATAAGTGTGAGACCCAAACACAGGAGCTAAGAGGCGACCGAAGAATAACACGACGCTGTGCTTGAAGGGAAAGCACGTCAGTCGCGCAGTGAGCGACTCGTCCTCCTTATGTTACACGCGGGGTTTGCTTATAATTTTCTGCTCCGTAGCGTCTTGAAGCGCCTTGCAGTTTCGGACATGTTGCTAGTAGGCTAGATTAATGTCGAGGTGGGAATTGGCAGGGCAGCCTTACGCACGCCACACCGAGGCAGCGACATGTAACCGGCATGACTATCGAGAACTCTGCCCTTTACAAGCGTTGCAGACAGGCCAATTGTGTGCGCTACGCTGCCGTAAACTCGAAATCCGGCTGCACCATCGAGAAGAGGCCACGACGCGAGCCAGGTGGAAGGGTGTACCCTTACAATGCTGTTGAGCTTCATATCACAGCACTACGAGTTGCACACGATGGAGCCAGTACTGAGCCAGCGGCGTCGTGAAAGATCACACAATAGCTAAAAATACGTAGGAAGAAATGCATAGCGTAGATTCAGGGTATTGACTTCATACAGAGTGTTTTCAGGTTTCCATTCGTTTCCATTCTGCGTGCTCTTCGAGTGAGTTACTCGCTTGAACCAATTTACGACAACGAAGCCAGGAGGACCACTCCTCTATATCGCCTCAGTTACGGAGTGATGGAGAGAAAAACCACGCGCAGGGGATTAGAGCTAATGCTGATGTTCTGTTTATGTGCGGTAAAAGGAAGCCTGAGTCCGTGTCACCGCGGGGGCGAAGGTGCTCACGAATGCCTCTAGGCCGATAAATACTTCTGGACTCGGCGAGCAACACGCTGCAGGGGGCGGCACTTGCATAGTGTTGTACAAGGCTGCATATATTTGTATGAGCTACTGAGTCACCTTGGGCGCATGTGTGAATTCGCGCATATACTTGTGTTTTCGACCCTGTGTTGGTAGGAACTCGCGAAACTCTCGTGCATTAATTTCACCAGGAAGGACGCCGGTTTTTAAATAGTGCGGATCCCCAGCAGTCTGCAAGTGCCAACACGTATTTTATTGTCGCTTACGTGCGCGCCTACAATTCTATGTATGTTTACACGCGAGACTCCGTTATCTAGATACGAGGTATAGTGTGCACGTCACATTCCACGCGAGGAACGCACACAATCAGGCCACACACGATCATATATATGCAGTTTTGTGTAGGTTCGACGGACCCACTCTGAATTAGCACAAATTTCCCGATCCAGACATCAGCGATACGTCTCTCTGTGCCTTCCATTAGTCTCCGTCCCCATTCTACAAGTATGTTTCTAATGGGAATCCAGGTAGTGATACGGATAGTCTTCTGAGATCAACAGGATGAACGCTCGATCCAAAAATGCACGCTCAGGGGCCCGTGAGTTTGATTGAACACGTTTCCCACCGAAGCATATAGGGGCGGCCTTCCGCGCTCCAGATATGACGATAGAGAAGAAAGGCGCGAAATCATGCACATCTTCTACTTCTGGGGGGGCCGTACGTTGATCTGCGACTGCCGTTTTGTAGAAGGCCCTAATATCTTCTAGTGTGCGTGCTTCTGAACACCTGGAGCGTAATGCAGGCGCGAACGATTATACGCGTTCTCAAGGTTCGTGGGCAGTCTACAAAAGATCCCTCGTAACCAGGTGGAGTGACGGCTGCCTTCTTCTACGAGGTGTTTTCTTGCCCTCAAGGCGCAAACAGAGCTCGACTTTTTCCTGCGCTAGCAAGTCCAAGGCGCACCCAAAGTTCACTTTTTCCTGCGGTGGCACGTTCAAGGTGCAAGCAAAGTTCATTTTTTCCCGGTATCGCGGTCATCTTCTTCAGCGTTTGTGTAAGGGTGCGCTATATGGGAAACGCTCTAGCGTCAATTTCTGTGGAAAAACAAAGTATTGTAGGTGCTGTGCGTCTAATCCTGGTGTGACTAGTTTAGGCTGCGCACTGGCGGAGGAGATAAACAGGGTGATCGTTCGCTGATACTTGTGTCGTTGGGCTAGTTTTTGACGAGCAGTCCATTTCAGATTGTTGACCAGTCTCTGTCGCGCGGAGCAGAGGAAAGTCACGCCTCCTCCTGTTTTCTGCTCTAGAAGATAGGGCAGGGAAGGTAGAATTAATACTGCTGTGCATAGAGGATGCTACGACTACAATCGAGCGGAAGTGCTTTTTTTCCGCTGGCCGCTGTGTACAAACCAATATGAACGCCGCAGATTGCATCAAGTCCTCATCTGCCGCAAAGGGAAAGCGGCCGCTATTTCCAGGGAGTTTTCACTGCTGCAGAGTGCCCCAGAATTTCATGCATCGGGAAGCGAGAGGAAGCGAGAGAGTCCTATGCTTAGACGCATTGCCTACAAGGCACACACTCCTGAAAGGCGCGTCTTCGGCGCCACAAAAGAAAGATGTCTGTAGGACGCAAAGTTCGACGAGGCTTTTCTATTGTCTTAGAAATGCAACTATGCTCATGCAGCTAGACATTGTCGTCGAGCTGCCGGACGTGTATATGCGTCGATGCCCGGCGTCAATCTACGTAGTCCCTGGTGCTCCCGCAGAGGTCCTTGAGGCTAAGAAGCTCCGAACAGCGTGTAGCTGCACTCGTGCCCTAATACGCAAATGTAAGTAGAGCCGCAGAAGAGACAATTTTTGGAAGATTGCTATCGACTGCGAGCGGCTACTGCCTTACGTGTGTGCCATGCAACGAAAGCCGGCAGGCCTCCTGGAAACAGTGATATGCCATGCCAACGCTGTTGCTGTATGCTCAGTTAAAGCATAGTGGCACTCCCGACTTGATTTTTTCTGAGAATCTGAATGAAAATTTCACTTCAGGTGCACCCCCGTGCTGCATACGCATAGGTGTTTGAACGGATACGCTGTGCCCTCATACTTTTCGTTTAGGCTCCAGGAAATCCGCTCGGAGATCATAAGGGTAATCGTGTCACGAGTACCGTGAAAGCTCCTTTATAACGTATGGCGCATGCACATCGGTTCGTGTCGATCGACCAGCGCGCACTTATGTATATACATACATATATGCATCAGGCGCCCCCATTAAGTAGTCCACTTCAATGGGTAAGATGGCGCGGTACGCGGAATGAGACTGCAGCAAGATCAGCGTTGACATTCGGGGTTAGACAAACTGGGGGATCACGTGTAACCCGACGCCAACGCAATTCCAGATTCTACTCTGATCCGCTCGTGTGTGTATATAAGCGCAGACCTGCATGAAGGAGGACGGGTATTTGTACGCTTACACTTGCTTAGCTGTGCCAGCGGATCGGTAAGATGTGTTCGTTTAAGTGCCAGCAAGGAGCTGGCGTGCGTGCAGCTGTGGACCAAACTAGAACAGTCGATTTTCAGTGTACGTGCGCACCGTAGGCGCTGCGCAACCGGACCGTGTGCTTCTGGAACTTATTCATGTATAACGATGCACTATTCCAGCTGCGCTTCTGCCGCGTTATACGAAGTACAGGTATTGCATGAAAACTAAGCAGTTCAAGCTGCTGCACGAACGCGACGCCACTTGCGAAGCGAACTTGTACTTATTTCTGGTTCTGCACGACGAAATTCAGCTCCGCCTTATCGGTATCTACCACGGCAATCTGAGTGAGAACGTCCACATGGTTCTGCCTAAAATGAGGGAAGTTGCTTCTCAATTTGCAGCATCGGAGCCGGAGACTGTCAAGGTGCGTCTGATGGCGGCAGGGATAGCCTACGTCCCTTGCACAGTCCTAAGAATAGGCGGCATGATGCGCTGATGTCAACAATAGTACGATGTTTGAAGGCACGAGTCCACTCTCCTCCAGCACCGCAGCTTTCGCCTCGTGACAGCAGAGGAAGAAGGCGACCCCGTACTCATCGCTGCGGCTTGCACGTGTACGCTGATACAAGAGCAGCTGGTACGCTTTGACGTTTGGACTGACAGCATCCCTCCTTGCTCTACTGTCCCGTGTTCGAAGTATATAAATAAGGGTACAGTGCGATTGGATTACACCTTGAAGAGGGTCAAACGCAAAAATTGATGTACGCTTCCGAAACCAAGTGAGCGGTGTGTAGACGATCAGATTCGTTGGTCATGAATGCGGTTGATCGGCCATTCTTAATCTGTCTTGCCTTCTCCTGTAAAGTATACACCAAGACAGGTTTTGATCGTATCGCAGAGACGCTGCTCGTGAAGGTTGCGAAGGTCGGAGACAAAAGGCGCCCTGAAGTGAGGCAGGGTACATGCGGCACTGATATAGCAGGTGAGCACAGTTACCTATACCGTGTCTCTACTTCGTGGTCTACCAAGAAGTTGAGCAACCCGTATCCGGATTCGTGCCTTCTGATGTTGCCAGCTTCGGCGTCATTACGACAGCGAACGAACCTAACTAACGTATTACAGGTAATACACGTCATAAAGCCGGTCGGAACAAGTAACTGCCACGTTAAGCACGAACGTGCACACGTCTACAGTACCAGTCACGAAGAGTACGGTGAATGGCGTCATCGACCCAGAGACACGGAGGCAAATGAGACACACACGTGAACAAATGAAAACCCATCGACCGACGACCTATCTAATCTTGGTAGCTAGAGCCAGGCTTCCAGCAATGAACTTGTATAGCCCTGTCGTCTCCTACTGGGCCAAGGAAACAACGCACGAGAAAAGGTTGCTCTTTTATACTGACCGCCTGCAATCCTGGCTTAAGCGGCAAGTACAGTGCCAAAGGTAGCCGCTGTGCTGACAAATAGTATCAGGCCGAAACTGAACGTTTACCATGGGTAGGCGCCAAATGATTTGACGAATTAGCATCCCGTGATGGGCCTTTGTCAGAATGGCGTGCGCTCCCGCAGACAGCTCATTTAGACGTGTCCAGTTCCTCAACCATAAGTACTGCCAGTCCCCCCTCTACTCTCATTCCCTTCACACGCAGCTACACCTCTGCACGCTGTTATCTTGAAGCTAGGGTGCTTCTGCGAGATAAAGTTCCAAGGGTGCGCGTATGTCCGGCATAAGAGGCGAACTGGGATACCGCTGGGGTGAAAACGGCGAGCGTTTATGCTTGCCAGGGCGGTCCGACGTACGGGGGTACACGCATGTGCACGCATGATGATGCTCTCGATAAGGCTCGCTCCGTGTGGGTGCGGACACGCTGACAAAGTGCCAGGATGCCTGCGCAGCGGGTTGCGATAAACGCATCCATTGGCGCTGCTTTCTCTACCGACAAGGCGGAGTTAATACGTAGAAGTAGATCAGGAGGTGCGCCCATCCGCTTCCGTCGCCTTCGACCTGAAGTAAGCAGCCCAGTGTGGTGCAGTGTTTATTATTTAGAGTGAATGCTTCTGAAGAAGTATCACGCACGATTTGAGTGTGTGTTCGGCGCACAGGGGTCACTGCAGTTCTCACTCCAGAGCAGGTGGCTCTACACATGATATTCTACGTCCGCTATGTATTCTAACTCTAAAGGGCGTGCGCGCTGCCGCACAGACATTATTACTTGTTGAGAACACAGTCTGAGTTTGCCATGTACAGCTGCATTTCTGCGGGTGGCAGGAAGAGCACAATGACGCATAGCCTCATCCGTAGGCTTTACTAAGGGTGTCGTTATGGGAACATCGAGCGCGACAGGGCAGCTCCCTTGTGAAAACCAACAAACCGGTCAACGGTCGAAAGTAAACTAATGCACGTCACGAGGGATCTTTCTGCTGGAAATTGCATTCAGCACGTTTTCCGCAGTACTTTTGGCATGCGCTTGATATTCGCAGAAAGACTCGTGAGCAGAAACTCGTATGCTTCAGATTTACGGCCGCGAACTTGTCACTTACGACATAACTGCCAGGGAAAAGATTGTGACTATTTAGTCGAGCGCGGGCAGCATGGCAGGCTAGACATTTTTAAAAACATATCTACGCGCCTGAGAGGAATCCAGCGGGTTTGCTGCGTATCTTCTATTCCGGCCCAGACATCTTCAGTCTATGATCCCACATGGGGGTACGGCACGGGCCGCAGGAGTTTCGTGCACGACCTAAGCATTCCCTACAGACAAGAATATTACGGGACAGGGCAGGTATACAAAGACAGTTTCTCACTCTATTGCATAAGGGGGAAGTGTACTCTGATGAGTTACACTATGCAGTTAGATTCATAGTAGAAGGTCCCACTTTTCACAAGTCCTGGTCAGCTTGTACCCTACCACAGGAGCTCATTGTGTTCTTCAGCACGTGACCTGGTCAGCTTGTGTCTTACCACAGGAGCTTACTGTGTTTTTCAGGACGCGTTGACGCCACTGGGCGCATAATCTGTATTTTGCAAGTGCCATTCGTACAACTGATGGTGCGGAGGCTTTCAAAGGCGTGCGCAGCACCCGCTAGAAAGCTAAGTGTTCGTCGCAGTCTTTCGTATGCTAAAAGTTCACACCTTAGTACGTGGGCGTGACGCGGGCGATTCCTCGCTTTCGTATACCTGTCTTCGTCGCAGCAGCAGCTATCTCTCACTCAGTTCCGCGTTTCAGGCACAGAGAGGGGGGCTGAGAGACTACACATACAGTCGTTGCGTCGCGTCGACAGATTACATGTCTGCGGGCGTTAATTCGGGAACTCGCAGGTCCCGCGCATGCATCTCCTTGACGCATAGGCGCCAGTTTGCAGGCTCTGATCCATCTTTCTTAGTATGTGCACCTTTCTAGAGGGGACATTATCCTTATTCTTCCGTTAATGTGCGTGGAAGCGTCTCGATGAGGCGCAAGTCAGTACAAAATCAGCCAGTCTCTTTGATGCCGTAAAGGTAGAAAACCCTCTCTAGGCTAATTTGTTCACTTGAAAGAGCCAAGGGCATGACGGAGGCAGTCCCGACGCCTTGACATGAAATGTTGACCATCTACGGACATTTAAGCTCCAGCGAAGGCTGGTGGCTGCTTGCGACAAAGGTAGATACTGTTCACAATCTACGATGGACTCGGGAGATGTGTGCGAGAGTAGGTGTAGCTAGTTAATCCACATGCAATGAAGGTTTTCAGCGAAGGAGTGCGGAGCTTGGGGCTTTGGCTTGCAAAAAGCGTCGGCTGCAGAAGTGGGACCGGGGCACGAAACACAGCGTGCGGACATCCCGAGAAATCTATGCTCCTCTATATGAAATGTAGCTGATTCAGGGCGACGCGGCTAGTTCAGGAATCCCACCTGACAGTAGGGGACCGTGGTGTGTAGGTGAAGTCTACACTTGAGGACATAGCATTTGCCGCATAGCATTTGCTCATACGTGCAGACCAAGTGCGTGACAAAGGAATACAGGAGGCCCCTGGCCACCACCAGGCACAAAGAGCATGCACATGCTGGGGCGCCTCAACCATTGTTGTCACATGTATTTTTGATTCAAATCGGCAATTAGCTCCGTTTATGGCGCGCGCTCTGCGTCTGAAGGCTCAATTTCTCTTTCCCTTCGGATGATCAGCACAAGAGGAGCCCGTTTGATCACAACTGACACGCGGACCCTCGGCATCCAAAGAACGGTGCTTTTGAGAGCACTTTATGAGGGGCTACAAGCCGTAGTCTTCGCGTTATTCTCTAGTACTGTTTTCCCAAACAGGCTGATCGGCTTTTTACCGTGTCTGCTGCTTGAGGCTCAACCACAAATACAGAGCAAAACCGAGCGGTCTCCCGGTGACAGTGCGACGGACAATCTGTTATTCAGCGTGTCAAATCGAACATATGAAGCTGAAGACAATACTGCTTGTCATCCTCTCAGTCACCGCTGCCACCCAATAATCCAGCTGCGGTCAACCCAGTCACACGGGCCTGATGAACTATTTGACTTCGTGGAGGCTCCCACGGCCCTCCGCGCGGAAGGGGGCTGATGGTAGGCTTACAACTAAACAACTGAGAGGAAGTGCGGGTCCCCTTCCGCGCCGTACGCTCTCACGGTCTTATTGAGCCACGCACCTCCCCATTTTTGTCACTCTCTCCAGCTGTTCAGTGCGCTTCTTCAGTCAGTAGTACACGTTCTCTCTCGCATACGTGCAAGAGACTCTACGTGCGACCGCAAACGCTGTCCTCTCTCGGATACCCACACGTACCTGTGCCAACTCATTTGAACGCACACATAGCGCAGGACGACATACTGTGAACTGCTGAATAGCCCCTGCGACAATGTGTATTCTCGAAAAGCAGTAGCGTGGCTATGTCTACCGAGTAGGGCTTGCCACCGCTCCAGTCGTAAAGCTGTATGCAAACATAGTCGTCGGGCCTGCAACGAAATTGCACTTACGATCATCGATAGGCGCCAGCGACAGACACCTCCGTGTACGCCAATGAACGTGTTATCTCCCTCCGAATATAGGTATCATTTCCTTCCAGTTTCTGGGGGTGCGCTCCAGGCTAGAATGAGTGTAGGACCAATCTCCGCTGTACACTTTCACATGCGGCGGACCAATTTTGCTAGACATACTTGTTCTGTCCCGGTGCAACTTTTCCACTATACATCTACTTCCTGGTGACGTTGTCTGTATTTGCACTGCGGATGTCTTTCTTTGTACTGCTTAACGGACCGCTGCCCACCACATAAAAGTACGCCTTCAGTACAAGCTACGTCACCGAAGAGCGCACAGCACCCCATGGTTCTCAGCGAATGCCAGAAGCACGTGAAGTGCTGTGCGTCGCTGGTAGACGCGTACTTCTACACGTGTCTACGTGGCTCCTTGCATCCTCCATTAGACAACTGTCCGCCGCTCTAGCTCGCTTGAATTGAATCTGCGTTCACGTGGGTCTGCCTCAAAGCCTCTGTATCTATGTGTAGTGCAAATGTATACATGCTGGTACACACATACGCCTAAACATCCGTGTATCTGGAAGGTTCAGTTACGTACTTGCACACACGGAAATTTTTGAAGACTTTCGTGTGATACGACGGTTTGTCTACAAAGTGTCTTTACGCGACAACCGTCTGGTTCTTCAGGGGGCGCCGCGTGCTATACCAGAGATGCTGTTTTGGGCACGCCTCCAACTTGCAGGAAGTCCCGACTCACACCGATACGTTATAGGATGTAGACTAGCAGAGCGCATCCACTTCGCCTAGCACGCCCCAATTTGCTCTGACCTTATATTTATACCGGCTCGCCCAGGGCGCGCAAAGGACGTGATGTGAGTCAGCAGACAGGACGGCTGCATAAAGGCCGCCCGAGTTGCAGGGAAGTTGTGATTGCAGCATATGAAATTCCTTATAAAATGCTTGAAGGCGACGGCGCTCAGCAGACTGACTCATTGCTTTTGAGCCGCGGCGTCCCCGACTGCCCTTGTCCTTCATTTGCAGCTGGAACGTTCAGCAAAAAGACGTGTCGGGCTACTGCAGGAGAAGTAAAAGATGAATTTCCACAGAATGAACCTTCGGAAGGATCTACTGACACGCTGCTTACCCACCCTTCGTCGTGGGCGATGTATGTATCAGTGGAATATCTTGGATGTACTTGCACGCTCTGCTTCTCAAGTACTGCCATGTGTATCATACACAATAGACACATATACGTAAAAGCAGAGACTTGCTTGTTTGTGTGTACTGTATCGAACACTTACTTATACACGCATCGGAGTGCACTTATAGAGACAGGACCTAATGGAATGTGAGCTTTTGCATGTCAGATTTGCCTCCCTCTTTGCAAACGCAGCGTCAGGCTCCAGAAAACTTCAGCTGCTCCACGTACACTTGATGTCCGCATCCGCATATATATATCTATTCACACCTCTTCGTCTGCTGCCCTCTCAGCAGCGGTGCACTATACAAGTATAATAGAATCACGAGCGAGGTTCCCCGGTGTGGACGTTGCGTAAGTAGACCAGCACGGCAATCGTTTCCAAAAACTTTTGCTGTTCACATTTTTGCGTGAATATGCACAAAACGCACGAATATCCTTCTTTTCAATTGCGTCTTCAAGCGTTAAGTAGTTTATGCACGTATGTCAAGGTTATTCTGAACGCGCATCCCGTGGTGGGATCTCCTTGAACAGAGTTCGCCAATATATCAACTTCAAGTGGGATCCTTGGAGCTTTGTCGAATGCTGACAGAGAGGCCAACGTACCGCTATACGCAGATATGTAGAATAGGTCTATATACGCATATGTGCATACGTGTGTGTCTATAAAAACGTATGTGCTCCATGTGTGTCTCTATAAGAATGTATGTGTCCCATGTGTGTCACTTTACACCAGTATATGCTTCATTTTCGGGTTGATCATTGGAATCAAATAGATTGGCGCCTTCAGGCCACGTCTGGTAAGCAAAGCTATCAAGTACAAAGAGGTACGACAAAATGGTGTGTTTGTGTGTGTGGAAACACCTCCGGCGTGTGTCTACAGGACACTACAGGCAGCACGGGCAACTCTAGGCAATCAAATTTTGACCCTTGCGGTGAAACTGCCAGCTACCTGTTTGGACAAAAATGAGTGGCTAGCCGTCAAGAGTAGGTTACTTCAAAGAAGTTGTGCTCTGGTCCTATACATGTTGTAGCACAGGAGACCGAACAAGCCCAGCTCAAATGCATAAAAAATATGAAGAAGCTTTTACAGTCTAATCACACAGACACACTAACCAAGGAGGGTAACGATGAGAGACTATAGCGCTATGTAGTTTGACCGTATATGCCTCGTCTCGCATACAAAGCCATGTCCGTGCAGATGGAGCTTGTACAACCTTACGTAGAGAGCCAGCACGTATGGTGGCGCGTATGACTTCAGTACAGCATTCAGATGGACACCATAGTGGACGCTTTACTGCATACATATGCACTCCTACGTGTGCGTCCCAAAGGTTTATCATATTGTATAGTAGCTTACTCCCCTATGGTTTCGCAGTGAGGGCAGCGTAGCTGTAACGTCTACGCTTCTCAACACGTATGCTTTGAGGGCTTCTTCTGCTCTATATGTTCCTAAAAGAACTTCA
>NW_026700707.1:0-30256 GCF_030435755.1 Ochotona princeps
TTGGCATGTGAAACCCGCATGTTTAGCATTCGTTTGTGTGGGATGCTCTACCAGGTTCATTCCTAGATAATGCACTCAAAGGGCACTAAGCATAGAGGGTGAAAACTGAGTTCCTTAAGAGCTGCTTGGAAGCCTGATGGTGTGTGAAGTTAGTGAGCCAAATGGAGTTGTTCTCCCACAAGAACCACTCGGCTGATCCTTCTTCAATATGCCCTTCACCAACATGCAGTGTTTCCTTGATTGAATTAGCTCTCACACCAATATTTGCGTCTAGAGCCTTTGCATTGAGGGCTATCTGAAAACGGCTGTGGCGCTGAAGTTGCCTGTGAATGTGGAGTTGGTGGCATGTGAAACCCGCATGTGGAGCATTCGTTTGTTTGGGATGCTGACCAAGCTTCATTTCAGTCCTAGGCACACAAAGAGCACTAATAATAGAGTGTGAAAACTGAGTTTCCTTGAGAGCTGCTTGGAAGCCTGATGGTGTGTGAAGTTAGTGAGCCAAATGGAGTTGTTCTCCCACAAGAACCACTCGGCTGATCCTTCTTCAATATGCCCTTCACCAACATGCAGTGTTTCCTTGATTGAATTAGCTCTCACACCAATATTTGCGTCTAGAGCCTTTGCATTGAGGGCTATCTGAAAACGGCTGTGGCGCTGAAGTTGCCTGTGAATGTGGAGTTGGTGCATGTGAAACCCGCATGTGGAACATTCGTTTGTGTGGGATGCTTTACCAGGCTCATTCCTAGATAATGCATTCAAAGGCACTAAGCATAGAGTGTGAAAACTGAGTTTCCTTGAGAGCTGCTTGGAAGCCTGATGGTGTGTGAAGTTAGTGACCAAATGGAGTTGTTCTCCCACAAGAAACACTCGGCTGATCCTTCTTCAATATGCCCTTCACCAACATGCAGTGTTTCCTTGATTGAATTAGCTCTCACACCAATATTTGCGTCTAGAGCCTTTGCATTGAGGGCTATCTGAAAACGGCTGTGGCGCTGAAGTTGCCTGTGAATGTGGAGTTGGTGGCATGTGAAACCCGCATGTGGAGCATTCGTTTGTGTGGGATGCTCTACCAGGTTCATTCCTAGATAATGCACTCAAAGGGCACTAAGCATAGAGTGTGAAAACTGAGTTTCCTTGAGAGCTGCTTGGAAGCCTGATCGTGTGTGAGTTAGTGAGCCAAATGAGTTGTTCTCCCACAAGACCACTCGGCTGATCCTTCTTCAATATGCCCTTCACCAACATGCAGTGTTTCCTTGATTGAATTAGCTCTCACACCAATATTTGCGTCTAGAGCCTTTGCATTGAGGGCTATCTGAAAACGGCTGTGGCGCTGAAGTTGCCTGTGAATGTGGAGTTGGTGGCATGTGAAACCCGCATGTGGAGCATTCGTTTGTGTGGGATGCTGACCAAGCTTCATTTCAGTCCTAGGCACACAAAGAGCACTAAGCATAGAGTGTGAAACTGAGTTTCCTTGAGAGCTGCTTGGAAGCCTGATGGTGTGTGAAGTTAGTGAGCCAAATGGAGTTGTTCTCCCACAAGAACCACTCGGCTGATCCTTCTTCAATTGCCCTTCACCAACATGCAGTGTTTCCTTGATTGAATTAGCTCTCACACCAATATTTGCGTCTAGAGCCTTTGCATTGAGGGCTATCTGAAAACGGCTGTGGGCGCTGAAGTTGCCTGTGAATGTGGAGTTGGTGGCATGTGAAAACCCGCATGTTTAGCATTCGTTTGTGTGGGATGCTCTACCAGGTTCATTCCTAGATAATGCACTCAAAGGGCACTAAGCATAGAGTGTGAAAAACTGAGTTTCCTTGAGAGCTGCTTGGAAAAAAAAAAAAGCCTGATGGTGTGTGAAGTTAGTGAGCCAAATGGAGTTGTTCTCCCACAAGAACCACTCGCTGATCCTTCTTCAATATGCCCTTCACCAACATGCAGTGTTTCCTTGATTGAATTAGCTCTCACACCAATATTTGCGTCTAGAGCCTTTGCATTGAGGGCTATCTGAAACGGCTGTGGCGCTGAAGTTGCCTGTGAATGTGGAGTTGGTGGCATGTGAAACCCGCATGTGGAGCATTCGTTTGTGTGGGATGCTGACCAAGCTTCATTTCAGTCTTAGACACACAAAGAGCACTAAGCATAGAGTGTGAAAACTGAGTTTCCTTGAGAGCTGCTTGGAAGCCTGATGGTGTGTGAAGTTAGTGAGCCAAATGGAGTTGTTCTCCCACAAGAACCACTCGGCTGATCCTTCTTCAATATGCCCTTCACCAACATGCAGTGTTTCCTTGATTGAATTAGCTCTCACACCAATATTTGCGTCTAGAGCTTTGCATTGAGGGCTATCTGAAAACGGCTGTGGCGCTGAAGTTGCCTGTGAATGTGGAGTTGGTGGCATGTGAAAACCCGCATGTTTAGCATTCGTTTGTGTGGGATGCTCTACCAGGTTCATTCCTAGATAATGCACTCAAAGGGCACTAAGCATAGAGTGTGAAACTGAGTTTCCTTAAGAGCTGCTTGGAAGCCTGATGGTGTGTGAAGTTAGTGAGCCAAATGGAGTTGTTCTCCCACAAGAACCACTCGGCTGATCCTTCTTCAATATGCCCTTCACCAACATGCAGTGTTTCCTTGATTGAATTCGCTCTCACACCAATATTTGCGTCTAGAGCCTTTGCATTGAGGGCTATCTGAAAACGGCTGTGGCGCTGAAGTTGCCTGTGAATGTGGAGTTGGTGGCATGTGAAACCCGCATGTGGAGCATTCGTTTGTTTGGGATGCTGACCAAGCTTCATTTCAGTCCTAGGCACACAAAGAGCACTAAGCATAGAGTGTGAAAACTGAGTTTCCTTGAGAGCTGCTTGGAAGCCTGATGGTGTGTGAAGTTAGTGAGCCAAATGGAGTTGTTCTCCCACAAGAACCACTCGGCTGATCCTTCTTCAATATGCCCTTCACCAACATGCAGTGTTTCCTTGATTGAATTAGCTCTCACACCAATATTTGCGTCTAGAGCCCTTTGCATTGAGGGCTATCTGAAAACGGCTGTGGCGCTGAGTTGCCTGTGAATGTGGAGTTGGTGGCATGTAAAACCCGCATGTGGAGCATTCGTTTGTGTGGGATGCTGACCAAGCTTCATTTCAGTCCTAGGCACACAAAGAGCACTAAGCATAGAGTGTGAAAACTGAGTTTCCTTGAGAGCTGCTTGGAAGCCTGATGGTGTGTGAAGTTAGTGAGCCAAATGGAGTTGTTCTCCCACAAGAACCACTCGGCTGATCCTTCTTCAATATGCCCTTCACCAACATGCAGTGTTTCCTTGATTGAATTAGCTCTCACACCAATGATTTTGCGTCTAGAGCCTTTGCATTGAGGGCTATCTGAAAACGGCTGTGGCGCTGAAGTTGCCTGTGAATGTGGAGTTGGTGGCATGTGAAACCCGCATGTGGAGCATTCGTTTGTTTGGGATGCTGACCAAGCTTCATTTCAGTCCTAGGCACACAAAGAGCACTAATAATAGAGTGTGAAAACTGAGTTTCCTTGAGAGCTGCTTGGAAGCCTGATGGTGTGTGAAGTTAGTGAGCCAAATGGAGTTGTTCTCCCACAAGAACCACTCGGCTGATCCTTCTTCAATATGCCCTTCACCAACATGCAGTGTTTCCTTGATTGAATTAGCTCTCACACCAATATTTGCGTCTAGAGCCTTTGCATTGAGGGCTATCTGAAAACGGCTGTGGCGCTGAGTTGCCTGTGAATGTGGAGTTGGTGGCATGTGAAACCCGCATGTGGAGCATTCGTTTGTGTGGGATGCTGACCAAGCTTCATTTCAGTCCTAGGCACACAAAGAGCACTAAGCATAGAGTGTGAAAAACTGAGTTTCCTTGAGAGCTGCTTGGAAGCCTGATGGTGTGTGAAGTTAGCGAGCCAAATGGAGTTGTTCTCCCACAAGAACCACTCGGCTGATCCTTCTTCAATATGCCCTTCACCAACATGCAGTGTTTCCTTGATTGAATTAGCTCTCACACCAATATTTGCGTCTAGAGCCTTTGCATTGAGGGCTATCTGAAAACGGCTGTGGCGCTGAAGTTGCCTGTGAATGTGGAGTTGGTGCATGTGAAACCCGCATGTTTAGCATTCGTTTTGTGTGGATGCTCTACCAGGTTCATTCCTAGATAATGCACTCAAAGGGCACTAAGCATAGAGTGTGAAAACTGAGTTTCCTTGAGAGCTGCTTGGAAGCCTGATGGTGGTGTGAAGTTAGTGAGCCAAATGGAGTTGTTCTCCCACAAGAACCACTCGGCTGATCCTTCTTCAATATGCCCTTCACCAACATGCAGTGTTTCCTTGATTGAATTAGCTCTCACACCATATTTGCGTCTAGAGCCTTTGCATTGAGGGCTATCTGAAAACGGCTGTGGCGCTGAAGTTGCCTGTGAATGTGGAGTTGGTGGCATGTGAAACCCGCCATGTGGAGCATTCGTTTGTGTGGGATGCTGACCAAGCTTCATTTCAGTCCTAGGCACACAAAGAGCACTAAGCATAGAGTGTGAAAAACTGAGTTTCCTTGAGAGCTGCTTGGAAGCCTGATGGTGTGTGAAGTTAGTGAGCCAAATGGAGTTGTTCTCCCACAAGAACCACTCGGCTGATCCTTCTTCAATATGCCCTTCACCAACATGCAGTGTTTCCCTTGATTGAATTAGCTCTCACACCAATATTTGCGTCTAGAGCCTTTGCATTGAGGGCTATCTGAAAACGGCTGTGGCGCTGAAGTTGCCTGTGAATGTGGAGTTGGTGGCATGTGAAACCCGCATGTTTAAGCATTCGTTTGTGTGGGATGCTCTACCAGGTTCATTCCTAGATAATGCACTCAAAGGGCACTAAGCATAGAGTGTGAAAACTGAGTTTCCTTAAGAGCTGCTTGGAAGCCTGATGGTGTGTGTTTATGAAAAAAAGTTAGTGAGCCAAATGGAGTTGTTCTCCCACAAGAACCACTCGGCTGATCCTTCTTCAATATGCCCTTCACCAACATGCAGTGTTTCCTTGATTGAATTCGCTCTCACACCAATATTTGCGTCTAGAGCCTTTGCATTGAGGGCTATCTGAAAACGGCTGTGGCGCTGAAGTTGCCTGTGAATGTGGAGTTGGTGGCATGTGAAACCCGCATGTGGAGCATTCGTTTGTTTGGGATGCTGACCAAGCTTCTTTTCAGTCCTAGGCACACAAGAGCACTAAGCATAGAGTGTGAAAACTGAGTTTCCTTGAGAGCTGCTTGGAAGCCTGATGGTGTGTGAAGTTAGTGAGCCAAATGGAGTTGTTCTCCCACAAGAACCACTCGGCTGATCCTTCTTCAATATGCCCTTCACCAACATGCAGTGTTTCCTTGATTGAATTAGCTCTCACACCAATATTTGCGTCTAGAGCCTTTGCATTGAGGGCTATCTGAAAACGGCTGTGGCGCTGAAGTTGCCTGTGAATGTGGAGTTGGTGGCATGTAAAACCCGCATGTGGAGCATTCGTTTGTGTGGGATGCTGACCAAGCTTCATTTCAGTCCTAGGCACACAAAGAGCACTAAGCATAGAGTGTGAAAACTGAGTTTCCTTGAGAGCTGCTTGGAAGCCTGATGGTGTGTGAAGTTAGTGAGCCAAATGGAGTTGTTCTCCCACAAGAACCACTCGGCTGATCCTTCTTCAATATGCCCTTCACCAACATGCAGTGTTTCCTTGATTGAATTAGCTCTCACACCAATATTTGCGTCTAGAGCCTTTGCATTGAGGGCTATCTGAAAACGGCTGTGGCGCTGAAGTTGCCTGTGAATGTGGAGTTGGTGGCATGTGAAACCCGCATGTGGAGCATTCGTTTGTGTGGGATGCTCTACCAGGTTCATTCCTAGATAATGCACTCAAAGGGCACTAAGCATAGAGTGTGAAAACTGAGTTTCCTTGAGAGCTGCTTGGAAGCCTGATCGTGTGTGAAGTTAGTGAGCCAAATGGAGTTGTTCTCCCACAAGAACCACTCGGCTGATCCTTCTTCAATATGCCCTTCACCAACATGCAGTGTTTCCTTGATTGAATTAGCTCTCACACCAATATTTGCGTCTAGAGCCTTTGCATTGAGGGCTATCTGAAAACGGCTGTGGCGCTGAAGTTGCCTGTGAATGTGGAGTTGGTGGCATGTGAAACCCGCATGTGGAGCATTCGTTTGTGTGGGATGCTCTACCAGGTTCATTCCTAGATAATGCACTCAAAGGGCACTAAGCATAGAGTGTGAAAACTGAGTTTCCTTGAGAGCTGCTTGGAAGCCTGATGGTGTGTGAAGTTAGTGAGCCAAATGGAGTTGTTCTCCCACAAGAACCACTCGGCTGATCCTTCTTCAATATGCCCTTCACCAACATGCAGTGTTTCCTTGATTGAATTCGCTCTCACACCAATATTTGCGTCTAGAGCCTTTGCATTGAGGGCTATCTGAAAACGGCTGTGGCGCTGAAGTTGCCTGTGAATGTGGAGTTGGTGGCATGTGAAACCCGCATGTGGAGCATTCGTTTGTTTGGGATGCTGACCAAGCTTCATTTCAGTCCTAGGCACACAAAGAGCACTAAGCATAGAGTGTGAAAACTGAGTTTCCTTGAGAGCTGCTTGGAAGCCTGATGGTGTGTGAAGTTAGTGAGCCAAATGGAGTTGTTCTCCCACAAGAACCACTCGGCTGATCCTTCTTCAATATGCCCTTCACCAACATGCAGTGTTTCCTTGATTGAATTAGCTCTCACACCAATATTTGCGTCTAGAGCCTTTGCATTGAGGGCTATCTGAAAACGGCTGTGGCGCTGAAGTTGCCTGTGAATGTGGAGTTGGTGGCATGTGAAACCCGCATGTGGAGCATTCGTTTGTGTGGGATGCTCTACCAGGTTCATTCCTAGATAATGCACTCAAAGGGCAGTAAGCATAGAGTGTGAAAACTGAGTTTCCTTGAGAGCTGCTTGGAAGCCTGATCGTGTGTGAAGTTAGTGAGCCAAATGGAGTTGTTCTCCCACAAGAACCACTCGGCTGATCCTTCTTCAATATGCCCTTCACCAACATGCAGTGTTTCCTTGATTGAATTAGCTCTCAAACCAATATTTGCGTCTAGAGCCTTTGCATTGAGGGCTATCTGAAAACGGCTGTGGCGCTGAAGTTGCCTGTGAATGTGGAGTTGGTGGCATGTGAAACCCGCATGTGGAGCATTCGTTTGTGTGGGATGCTCTACCAGGTTCATTCCTAGATAATGCACTCAAAGGGCACTAAGCATAGAGTGTGAAAACTGAGTTTCCATAAGAGCTGCTTGGAAGCCTGATGGTGTGTGAAGTTAGTGAGCCAAATGGAGTTGTTCTCCCACAAGAACCACTCGGCTGATCCTTCTTCAATATGCCCTTCACCAACATGCAGTGTTTCCTTGATTGAATTAGCTCTCACACCAATATTTGCGTCTAGAGCCTTTGCATTGAGGGCTATCTGAAAACGGCTGTGGCGCTGAAGTTGCCTGTGAATGTGGAGTTGGTGGCATGTGAAACCGCATGTGGAGCATTCGTTTGTGTGGGATGCTCTACCAGGTTCATTCCTAGATAATGCACTCAAAGGGCACTAAGCATAGAGTGTGAAAACTGAGTTTCCTTGAGAGCTGCTTGGAAGCCTGATGGTGTGTGAAGTTAGTGAGCCAAATGGAGTTGTTCTCCCACAAGAACCACTCGGCTGATCCTTCTTCAATATGCCCTTCACCAACATGCAGTGTTTCCTTGATTGAATTAGCTCTCACACCAATATTTGCGTCTAGAGCCTTTGCATTGAGGGCTATCTGAAAACGGCTGTGGCGCTGAAGTTGCCTGTGAATGTGGAGTTGGTGGCATGTGAAACCCGCATGTGGAACATTCGTTTGTGTGGGACGCTTTACCAGGCTCATTCCTAGATAATGCATTCAAAGGCACTAAACATACAGTGTGAAAACTGAGTTTCCTTGAGAGCTGCTTGGAAGCCTGATGGTGTGTGAAGTTAGTGAGCCAAATGGAGTTGTTCTCCCACAAGAACCACTCGGCTGATCCTTCTTCAATATGCCCTTCACCAACATGCAGTGTTTCCTTGATTGAATTAGCTCTCACACCAATATTTGCGTCTAGAGCCTTTGCATTGAGGGCTATCTGAAAACGGCTGTGGCGCTGAAGTTGCCTGTGAATGTGGAGTTGGTGGCATGTGAAACCCGCATGTGGAGCATTCGTTTGTGTGGGATGCTCTACCAGGTTCATTCCTAGATAATGCACTCAAAGGGCACTAAGCATAGAGTGTGAAAACTGAGTTTCCTTGAGAGCTGCTTGGAAGCCTGATCGTGTGTGAAGTTAGTTAGCCAAATGGAGTTGTTCTCCCACAAGAACCACTCGGCTGATCCTTCTTCAATATGCCCTTCACCAACATGCAGTGTTTCCTTGATTGAATTAGCTCTCACACCAATATTTGCGTCGAGAGCCTTTGCATTGAGGGCTATCTGAAAACGGCTGTGGTGCTGAAGTTGCCTGTGAATGTGGAGTTGGTGGCATGTGAAACCCGCATGTGGAGCATTCGTTTGTGAGATGCTCTACCAGGTTCATTCCTAGATAATGCACTCAAAGGGCACTAAGCATAGAGTGTGAAAACTGAGTTTCCTTAAGGGCTGCTTGGAAGCCTGATGGTGTGTGAAGTTAGTGAGCAAATGGAGTTGTTCTCCCACAAGAACCACTCGGCTGATCCTTCTTCAATATGCCCTTCACCAACATGCAGTGTTTCCTTGATTGAATTCGCTCTCACACCAATATTTGCGTCTAGAGCCTTGCATTGAGGGCTATCTGAAAACGGCTGTGGCGCTGAAGTTGCCTGTGAATGTGGAGTTGGTGGCATGTGAAACCCGCATGTGGAGCATTCGTTTGTGTGGGATGCTCTACCAGGTTCATTCCTAGATAATGCACTCAAAGGGCACTAAGCATAGAGTGTGAAAACTGAGTTTCCTTGAGAGCTGCTTGGAAGCCTGATGGTGGTGTGAAGTTAGTGAGCCAAATGGAGTTGTTCTCCCACAAGAACCACTCGGCTGATCCTTCTTCAATATGCCCTTCACCAACATGCAGTGTTTCCTTGATTGAATTAGCTCTCACACCAATATTTGCGTCTAGAGCCTTTGCATTGAGGGCTATCTGAAAACGGCTGTGGCGCTGAAGTTGCCTGTGAATGTGGAGTGGTGGCATGTGAAACCCGCATGTGGAGCATTCGTTTGTGTGGGATGCTCTACCAGGTTCATTCCTAGATAATGCACTCAAAGGGGCACTAGCATAGAGTGTGAAAACTGAGTTTCCTTGAGAGCTGCTTGGAAGCCTGATCGTGTGTGAAGTTAGTGAGCCAAATGGAGTTGTTCTCCCACAAGAACCACTCGGCTGATCCTTCTTCAATATGCCCTTCACCAACATGCAGTGTTTCCTTGATTGAATTAGCTCTCACACCAATATTTGCGTCTAGAGCCTTTGCATTGAGGGCTATCTGAAAACGGCTGTGGTGCTGAAGTTGCCTGTGAATGTGAGTTGGTGGCATGTGAAACCCGCATGTGGAGCATTCGTTTGTGTGGGATGCTCTACCAGGTTCATTCCTAGATAATGCACTCAAAGGGCACTAAGCATAGAGTGTGAAAACTGAGTTTCCATAAGAGCTGCTTGGAAGCCTGATGGTGTGTGAAGTTAGTGAGCCAAATGGAGTTGTTCTCCCACAAGAACCACTCGGCTGATCCTTCTTCAATATGCCCTTCACCAACATGCAGTGTTTCCTTGATTGAATTAGCTCTCACACCAATATTTGCGTCTAGAGCCTTTGCATTGAGGGCTATCTGAAAACGGCTGTGGCGCTGAAGTTGCCTGTGAATGTGGAGTTGGTGGCATGTGAAACCCGCATGTGGAGCATTCGTTTGTGTGGGATGCTCTACCAGGTTCATTCCTAGATAATGCACTCAAAGGGCACTAAGCATAGAGTGTGAAAACTGAGTTTCCTTGAGAGCTGCTTGGAAGCCTGATGGTGTGTGAAGTTAGTGAGCCAAATGGAGTTGTTCTCCCACAAGAACCACTCGGCTGATCCTTCTTCAATATGCCCTTCACCAACATGCAGTGTTTCCTTGATTGAATTAGCTCTCACACCAATATTTGCGTCTAGAGCCTTTGCATTGAGGGCTATCTGAAAACGGCTGTGGCGCTGAAGTTGCCTGTGAATGTGGAGTTGGTGGCATGTGAAACCCGCATGTGGAACATTCGTTTGTGTGGGACGCTTTACCAGGCTCATTCCTAGATAATGCATTCAAAGGCACTAAGCATAGAGTGTGAAAACTGAGTTTCCTTGAGAGCTGCTTGGAAGCCTGATGGTGTGTGAAGTTAGTGAGCCAAATGGAGTTGTTCTCCCACAAGAAACCACTCGGCTGATCCTTCTTCAATATGCCCTTCACCAACATGCAGTGTTTCCTTGATTGAATTAGCTCTCACACAATATTTGCGTCTAGAGCCTTTGCATTGAGGGCTATCTGAAAACGGCTGTGGCGCTGAAGTTGCCTGTGAATGTGGAGTTGGTGGCATGTGAAACCCGCATGTGGAGCATTCGTTTGTGTGGGATGCTCTACCAGGTTCATTCCTAGATAATGCACTCAAAGGGCACTAAGCATAGAGTGTGAAAACTGAGTTTCCTTGAGAGCTGCTTGGAAGCCTGATCGTGTGTGAAGTTAGTTAGCCAAATGAGTTGTTCTCCCACAAGAACCACTCGGCTGATCCTTCTTCAATATGCCCTTCACCAACATGCAGTGTTTCCTTGATTGAATTAGCTCTCACACCAATATTTGCGTCGAGAGCCTTTGCATTGAGGGCTATCTGAAAACGGCTGTGGTGCTGAAGTTGCCTGTGAATGTGGAGTTGGTGGCATGTGAAACCCGCATGTGGAGCATTCGTTTGTGTGGGATGCTCTACCAGGTTCATTCCTAGATAATGCACTCAAAGGGCACTAAGCATAGAGTGTGAAAACTGAGTTTCCTTAGGGCTGCTTGGAAGCCTGATGGTGTGTGAAGTTAGTGAGCCAAATGGAGTTGTTCTCCCACAAGAACCACTCGGCTGATCCTCTTCAATATGCCCTTCACCAACATGCAGTGTTTCCTTGATTGAATTAGCTCACACAACAATATTTGCGTCTAGAGCCTTTGCATTGAGGGCTATCTGAAAACGGCTGTGGCGCTGAAGGTGCCTGTGAATGTGGAGTTGGTGGCATGTGAAACCCGCATGTGGAGCATTCGTTTGTGTGGGATGCTCTACCAGGTTCATTCCTAGATAATGCACTCAAAGGGCACTAAGCATAGAGTGTGAAAACTGAGTTTCCTTGAGAGCTGCTTGGAAGCCTGATGGTGTGTGAAGTTAGTGAGCCAAATGGAGTTGTTCTCCCACAAGAACCACTCGGCTGATCCTTCTTCAATATGCCCTTCACCAACATGCAGTGTTTCCTTGATTGAATTCGCTCTCACACCAATATTTGCGTCTAGAGCCTTTGCATTGAGGGCTATCTGAAAACGGCTGTGGCGCTGACGTTGCCTGTGAATGTGGAGTTGGTGGCATGTGAAACCCGCATGTGGAGCATTCGTTTGTGTGGGATGCTCTACCAGGTTCATTCCTAGATAATGCACTCAAAGGGCACTAAGCATAGAGTGTGAAACTGAGTTTCCTTGAGAGCTGCTTGGAAGCCTGATGGTGTGTGAAGTTAGTGAGCCAAATGGAGTTGTTCTCCACAAGAACCACTCGGCTGATCCTTCTTCAATATGCCCTTCACCAACATGCAGTGTTTCCTTGATTGAATTAGCTCTCACACCAATATTTGCGTCTAGAGCCTTTGCATTGAGGGCTATCTGAAAACGGCTGTGGCGCTGAAGTTGCCTGTGAATGTGGAGTTGGTGGCATGTGAAACCCGATGTGGAGCATTCGTTTGTGTGGGATGCTCTACCAGGTTCATTTCAGTCCTAGCCATACAAAGGGCATTAAGCATAGAGTGTGAAAACTGAGTTTCCTTGAGAGCTGCTTGGAAGCCTGATGGTGTGTGAAGTTAGTGAGCCAAATGGAGTTGTTCTCCCACAAGAACCACTTGGCTGATCCTTCTTAAATTTTGCCCTTCACCAACATGCAGTGTTTCCTTGATTGAATTAGCCCTCACACCAATATTTGCGTCTAGAGCCTTTGCATTGAGGGCTATCTGAAAACGGCTGTGGCGCTGAAGTTGCCTGTGAATGTGGAGTTGGTAGCATGTGAAACCGCATGTGGAGCATTCGTTTGTGTGGGGTGCTCTACCAGGTTCATTCCTAGATAATGCACTCAAAGGGCACTAAGCATAGAGTGTGAAAACTGAGTTTCCTTGAGAGCTGCTTGAAGCCTGATGGTGTGTGAAGTTAGTGAGCCAAATGGAGTTGTTCTCCCACAAGAACCACTCGGCTGATCCTTCTTCAATATGCCCTTCACCAACATGCAGTGTTTCCTTGATTGAATTAGCTCTCACACCAATATTTGCGTCTAGAGCCTTTGCATTGAGGGCTATCTGAAAACGGCTGTGGCGCTGAAGTTGCCTGTGAATGTGGAGTTGGTGGCATGTGAAACCCGCTTGTGGAGCATTCGTTTGTTGTGGGATGCTCTACCAGGTTCATTTCAGTCCTAGCCATACAAAGGGCACTAAGCATAGAGTGTGAAAACTGAGTTTCCTTGAGAGCTGCTTGGAAGCCTGATGGTGTGTGAAGTTAGTGAGCCAAATGGAGTTGTTCTCCCACAAGAACCACTCGGCTGATCCTTCTTCAATATGCCCTTCACCAACATGCAGTGTTTCCTTGATTGAATTAGCTCTCACACCAATATTTGCGTCTAGAGCCTTTGCATTGAGGGCTATCTGAAAACGGCTGTGGCGCTGAAGTTGCCTGTGAATGTGGAGTTGGTGGCATGTGAAACCCGCTTGTGGAGCATTCGTTTGTGTGGGATGCTCTACCAGGTTCATTTCAGTCCTAGCCATACAAAGGGCACTAAGCATAGAGTGTGAAAACTGAGTTTCCTTGAGAGCTGCTTGGAAGCCTGATGGTGTGTGAAGTTAGTGAGCCAAATGGAGTTGTTCTCCCACAAGAACCACTCGTATGATCCTTCTTCAATATGCCCTTCACCAACATGCAGTGTTTCCTTGATTGAATTAGCTCTCACACCAATATTTGCGTCTAGAGCCTTTGCATTGAGGGCTATCTGAAAACGGCTGTGGCGCTGAAGTTGCCTGTGAATGTGGAGTTGGTGGCATGTGAAACCCGCATGTGGAGCATTCGTTTGTGTGGGATGCTCTACCAGGTTCATTTCAGTCCTAGCCATACAAAGTGCACTAAGCATAGAGTGTGAAAACTGAGTTTCCTTGAGAGCTGCTTGGAAGCCTGATGGTGTGTGAAGTTAGTGAGCCAAATGGAGTTGTTCTCCCACAAGAACCACTTGGCTGATCCTTCTTAAATTTGCCCTTCACCAACATGCAGTGTTTCCTTGATTGAATTAGCCCTCACACCAATATTTGCGTCTAGAGCCTTTGCATTGAGGGCTATCTGAAAACGGCTGTGGCGCTGAAGTTGCCTGTGAATGTGGAGTTGGTGGCATGTGAAACCCGCATGTGGACCATTCGTTTGTGTGGGATGCTCTACCAGGTTCATTTCAGTCCTAGCCATACAAAGGGCACTAAGCATAGAGTGTGAAAACTGAGTTTCCTTGAGAGCTGCTTGGAAGCCTGATGGTGTGTGAAGTTAGTGAGCCAAATGGAGTTGTTCTCCCACAAGAACCACTCGGCTGATCCTTCTTCAATATGCCCTTCACCAACATGCAGTGTTTCCTTGATTGAATTAGCTCTCACACCAATATTTGTGTCTAGAGCCTTTGCATTGAGGGCTATCTGAAAACGGCTGTGGCGCTGAAGTTGCCTGTGAATGTGGAGTTGGTGGCATGTGAAACCCGCTTGTGGAGCATTCGTTTGTGTGGGGTGCTCTACCAATTTCTTTCAGTCCTAGCCATACAAAGGGCACTAAGCATAGAGTGTGAAAACTGAGTTTCCTTGAGAGCTGCTTGGAAGCCTGATGGTGTGTGAAGTTAGTGAGCCAAATGGAGTTGTTCTCCCACAAGAACCACTCGGCTGATCCTTCTTCAATATGCCCTTCACCAACATGCAGTGTTTCCTTGATTGAATTAGCTCTCACACCAATATTTGCGTCTAGAGCCTTTGCATTGAGGGCTATCTGAAAACGGCTGTGGCGCTGAAGTTGCCTGTGAATGTGGAGTTGGTGGCATGTGAAACCCGCATGTGGAGCATTCGTTTGTGTGGGATGCTCTACAGGTTCATTTCAGTCCTAGCCATACAAAGGGCACTAAGCATAGAGTGTGAAAACTGAGTTTCCTTGAGAGCTGCTTGGAAGCCTGATGGTGTGTGAAGTTAGTGAGCCAAATGGAGTTGTTCTCCCACAAGAACCACTCGGCTGATCCTTCTTCAATATGCCCTTCACCTACATGCAGTGTTTCCTTGATTGAATTAGCTCTCACAACAATATTTGCGTCTAGAGCCTTTGCATTGAGGGCTATCTGAAAACGGCTGTGGCGCTGAGTTGCCTGTGAATGTGGAGTTGGTGGCATGTGAAACCCGCATGTGGAGCTTTCGTTTGTGTGGGATGCTCTACCAGGCTCATTCCTAGATAATGCATTCAAAGGGCACTAAACATAGAGTGTGAAAACTGAGTTTCCTTGAGAGCTGCTTGGTAGCCTGATCGTGTGTGAAGTTAGTGAGCCAAATGGAGTTGTTCTCCCACAAGAACCACTCGGCAGATCCTTCTTCAATATGCCTTCACCAACATGCAGTGTTTCCTTGATTGAATTAGCTCTCACACCAATATTTGCGTCTAGAGCCTTTGCATTGAGGGCTATCTGAAAACGGCTGTGGCGCTGAAGTTGCCTGTGAATGTGGAGTTGGTGGCATGTGAAACCCGCATGTGGAGCATTCGTTTGTGTGGGATGCTCTACCAGGTTCATTTCAGTCCTAGCCATACAAAGGGCACTAAGCATAGAGTGTGAAAACTGAGTTTCCTTGAGAGCTGCTTGGAAGCCTGATGGTGTGTGAAGTTAGTGAGCCAAATGGAGTTGTTCTCCCACAAGAACCACTCGGCTGATCCTTCTTCAATATGCCCTTCACCAACATGCAGTGTTTCCTTGATTGAATTAGCTCTCACACCAATATTTGCGTCTAGAGCCTTTGCATTGAGGGCTATCTGAAAACGGCTGTGGCGCTGAAGTTGCCTGTGAATGTGGAGTTGGTGGCATGTGAAACCCGCATGTGGAGCATTCGTTTGTGTGGGATGCTCTACCAGGTTCATTCCTAGATAATGCACTCAAAGGGCACTAAGCATAGAGTGTGAAAACTGAGTTTCCTTGAGAGCTGCTTGGAAGCCTGATGGTGTGTGAAGTTAGTGAGCCAAATGGAGTTGTTCTCCCACAAGAACCACTTGGCTGATCCTTCTTCAATATGCCCTTCACCAACATGCAGTGTTTCCTTGATTGAATTAGCCCTCACACCAATATTTGTGTCTAGAGCCTTTGCATTGAGGGCTATCTGAAAACGGCTGTGGCGCTGAAGTTGCCTGTGAATGTGGAGTTGGTGGCATGTGAAACCCGCATGTGGAGCATTCGTTTGTGTGGGATGCTCTACCAGGTTCATTTCAGTCCTAGCCATACAAAGGGCACTAAGCATAGAGTGTGAAAACTGAGTTTCCTTGAGAGCTGCTTGGAAGCCTGATGGTGTGTGAAGTTAGTGAGCCAAATGGAGTTGTTCTCCCACAAGAACCACTCGGCTGATCCTTCTTCAATATGCCCTTCACCAACATGCAGTGTTTCCTTGATTGAATTAGCTCTCACACCAATATTTGCGTCTAGAGCCTTTGCATTGAGGGCTATCTGAAAACGGCTGTGGCGCTGAAGTTGCCTGTGAATGTGGAGTTGGTGGCATGTGAAACCCGCATGTGGAACATTCGTTTGTGTGGGATGCTCTACCAGGTTCATTTCAGTCCTAGCCATACAAAGGGCACTAAGCATAGAGTGTGAAAACTGAGTTTCCTTGAGAGCTGCTTGGAAGCCTGATGGTGTGTGAAGTTAGTGAGCCAAATGGAGTTGTTCTCCACAAGAACCACTCGGCTGATCCTTCTTCAATTTGCCCTTCACCAACATGCAGTGTTTCCTTGATTGAATTAGCTCTCACACCAATATTTGCGTCTAGAGCCTTTGCATTGAGGGCTATCTGAAAACGGCTGTGGCGCTGAAGTTGCCTGTGAATGTGGAGTTGGTGGCATGTGAAACCCACATGTGGAGCATTCGTTTGTGTGGGATGCTCTACCAGGTTCATTCCTAGATAATGCACTCAAAGGGCACTAAGCATAGAGTGTGAAAACTGAGTTTCCTTGAGAGCTGCTTGGAAGCCTGATGGTGTGTGAAGTTAGTGAGCCAAATGGAGTTGTTCTCCCACAAGAACCACTCGGCTGATCCTTCTTCAATATGCCCTTCACTAACATGCAGTGTTTCCTTGATTGAATTAGCCCTCACACCAATATTTGTGTCTAGAGCCTTTGCATTGAGGGCTATCTGAAAACGGCTGTGGCGCTGAAGTTGCCTGTGAATGTGGAGTTGGTGGCATGTGAAACTCGCATGTGGAGCATTCGTTTGTGTGGGATGCTCTACCAGGCTCATTCCTAGATAATGCACTCAAAGGGCACTAAGCATAGAGTGTGAAAACTGAGTTTCCTTGAGAGCTGCTTGGAAGCCTGATGGTGTGTGAAGTTAGTGAGCCAAATGGAGTTGTTCTCCCACAAGAACCACTCGGCTGATCCTTCTTCAATATGCCCTTCACCAACATGCAGTGTTTCCTTGATTGAATTAGCTCTCACACCAATATTTGTGTCTAGAGCCTTTAGCTCTCACACCAATATTTGTGTCTAGAGCCTTTGCATTGAGGGCTATCTGAAAACGGCTGTGGCGCTGAAGTTGCCTGTGAATGTGGAGTTGGTGGCATGTGAAACCCGCATGTGGAGCAATTCGTTTGTGTGGGATGCTCTACCAGGTTCATTTCAGTCCTAGCCATACAAAGGGCACTAAGCATAGAGTGTGAAAACTGAGTTTCCTTGAGAGCTGCTTGGAAGCCTGATGGTGTGTGAAGTTAGTGAGCCAAATGGAGTTGTTCTCCCACAAGAACCACTCGGCTGATCCTTCTTCAATATGCCTTCACCAACATGCAGTGTTTTTCCTTGATTGAATTAGCTCTCACACCAATATTTGCGTCTAGAGCCTTTGCATTGAGGGCTATCTGAAACGGCTGTGGCGCTGAAGTTGCCTGTGAATGTGGAGTTGGTGGCATGTGAAACCCGCATGTGGAAGCATTCGTTTGTGGTGGGATGCTCTACTCAGGTCATTTCAGTCCTAGCCATACAAAGGGGCACTAAGCATAGAGTGTGAAAACTGAGTTTCCTTGAGAGCTGCTTGGAAGCTGATGGTGTGTGAAGTTAGTGAGCCAAATGGAGTTGTTCTCCCACAAGAACCACTCGGCTGATCCTTCTTCAATTTGCCCTTCACCAACATGCAGTGTTTCCTTGATTGAATTAGCTCTCACACCAATATTTGCGTCTAGAGCCTTTGCATGAGGGCTATCTGAAAACGGCTGTGGCGCTGAAGTTTGCCTGTGAATGTGGAGTTGGTGGCATGTGAAAACCCGCATGTGGAGCATTCGTTTGTGTGGGATGCTTCTACCAGGTTCATTCCTAGATAATGCACTCAAAGGGCACTAAGCATAGAGTGTGAAAACTGAGTTTCTTGAGAGCTGCTTGGAAGCCTGATGGTGTGTGAAGTTAGTGAGCCAAATGGAGTTGTTCTCCCCACAAGAACCACTTCGGCTGATCCTTCTTCAATATGCCCTTCACAAGTGTTTCCTTGATTGAATTAGCTCTCACACCAATATTTGCGTCTAGAGCCTTTGCATTGAGGGCTATCTGAAAACGGCTGTGGCGCTGAAGTTGCCTGTGAATGTGGAGTTGGTGGCATGTGAAACCCGCATGTGGAGCATTCGTTTGTGTGGGATGCTCTACCAGGTTCATTTCAGTCCTAGCCATACAAAGGGCACTAAGCATAGAGTGTGAAAACTGAGTTTCCTTGAGAGCTGCTTGGAAGCCTGATGGTGTGTGAAGTTAGTGAGCCAAATGGAGTTGTTCTCCCACAAGAACCACTCGGCTGATCCTTCTTCAATATGCCCTTCACCAACATGCAGTGTTTCCTTGATTGAATTAGTTCTCACACCAATATTTGCGTCTAGAGCCTTTGCATTGAGGGCTATCTGAAAACGGCTGTGGCGCTGAAGTTGCCTGTGAATGTGGAGTTGGTGGCATGTGAAACCCGCATGTGGAACATTCGTTTGTGTGGGATGCTCTACCAGGTTCATTCCTAGATAATGCACTCAAAGGGCACTAAGCATAGAGTGTGAAAACTGAGTTTCCTTGAGAGCTGCTTGGAAGCCTGATGGTGTGTGAAGTTAGTGAGCCAAATGGAGTTGTTCTCCCACAAGAACCACTCGGCTGATCCTTCTTCAATATGCCCTTCACCAACATGCAGTGTTTCCTTGATTGAATTAGCTCTCACACAAATATTTGCGTCTAGAGCCTTTGCATTGAGGGCTATCTGAAAACGGCTGTGGCGCTGACGTTGCCTGTGAATGTGGAGTTGGTGGCATGTGAAACCCGCATGTGGAACATTCGTTTGTGTGGGATGCTCTACCAGGTTCATTTCAGTCCTAGCCATACAAAGGGCACTAAGCATAGAGTGTGAAAACTGAGTTTCCTTGAGAGCTGCTTGGAAGCCTGATGGTGTGTGAAGTTAGTTAGCCAAATGGAGTTGTTCTCCCACAAGAACCACTCGGCTGATCCTTCTTCAATATGCCCTTCACCAACATGCAGTGTTTCCTTGATTGAATTAGCTCTCACACCAATATTTGCGTCTAGAGCCTTTACATTGAGGGCTATCTGAAAACGGCTGTGGCGCTGAAGTTGCCTGTGAATGTGGAGTTGGTGGCATGTGAAACCCGCATGTGGAGCATTCGTTTGTGTGGGATGCTCTACCAGGTTCATTCCTAGATAATGCATTCAAAGGCACTAAACATAGAGTGTGAAAACTGAGTTTCCTTGAGAGCTGCTTGGAAGCCTGATGGTGTGTGAAGTTAGTGAGCCAAATGGAGTTGTTCTCCCACAAGAACCACTCGGCTGATCCTTCTTCAATATGTCCTTCACCAACATGCAGTGTTTCCTTGATTGAATTAGCTCTCACACCAATATTTGCGTCTAGAGCCTTTGCATTGAGGGCTATCTGAAAACGGCTGTGGCGCTGAAGTTGCCTGTGAATGTGGAGTTGGTGGCATGTGAAACCCGAATGTGGAGCATTCGTTTGTGTGGGGTGCTCTACCAGGTTCATTTCAGTCCTAGCCATACAAAGGGCACTAAGCATAGAGTGTGAAAACTGAGTTTCCTTGAGAGCTGCTTGGAAGCCTGATGGTGTGTGAAGTTAGTGAGCCAAATGGAGTTGTTCTCCCACAAGAACCACTCGGCTGATCCTTCTTCAATATGCCCTTCACCAACATGCAGTGTTTCCTTGATTGAATTAGCTCTCACACCAATATTTGCGTCTAGAGCCTTTGCATTGAGGGCTATCTGAAAACGGCTGTGGCGCTGAAGTTGCCTGTGAATGTGGAGTTGGTGGCATGTGAAACCCGCATGTGGAGCATTCGTTTGTGTGGGATGCTCTACCAGGTTCATTCCTAGATAATGCACTCAAAGGGCACTAAGCATAGAGTGTGAAAACTGAGTTTCCTTGAGAGCTGCTTGGAAGCCTGATGGTGTGTGAAGTTAGTGAGCCAAATGGAGTTGTTCTCCCACAAGAACCACTCTGCTGATCCTTCTTCAATATGCCCTTCACTAACATGCAGTGTTTCCTTGATTGAATTAGCCCTCACACCAATATTTGCGTCTAGAGCCTTTGCATTGAGGGCTATCTGAAAACGGCTGTGGCGCTGAAGTTGCCTGTGAATGTGGAGTTGGTGGCATGTGAAACCCGCATGTGGAGCATTCGTTTGTGTGGGATGCTCTACCAGGCTCATTCCTAGATAATGCACTCAAAGGGCACTAAGCATAGAGTGTGAAAACTGAGTTTCCTTGAGAGCTGCTTGGAAGCCTGATGGTGTGTGAAGTTAGTGAGCCAAATGGAGTTGTTCTCCCACAAGAACCACTCGGCTGATCCTTCTTCAATATGCCCTTCACCAACATGCAGTGTTTCCTTGATTGAATTAGCTCTCACACCAATATTTGTGTCTAGAGCCTTTGCATTGAGGGCTATCTGAAAACGGCTGTGGCGCTGAAGTTGCCTGTGAATGTGGAGTTGGTGGCATGTGAAACCCGCATGTGGAGCATTCGTTTGTGTGGGATGCTCTACCAGGTTCATTTCAGTCCTAGCCATACAAAGGGCACTAAGCATAGAGTGTGAAAACTGAGTTTCCTTGAGAGCTGCTTGGAAGCCTGATGGTGTGTGAAGTTAGTGAGCCAAATGGAGTTGTTCTCCCACAAGAACCACTCGGCTGATCCTTCTTCAATATGCCCTTCACCAACATGCAGTGTTTCCTTGATTGAATTAGCTCTCACACCAATATTTGTGTCTAGAGCCTTTGCATTGAGGGCTATCTGAAAACGGCTGTGGCGCTGAAGTTGCCTGTGAATGTGGAGTTGGTGGCATGTGAAACCCGCATGTGGAGCATTCGTTTGTGTGGGATGCTCTACCAGGTTCATTTCAGTCCTAGCCATACAAAGGGCACTAAGCATAGAGTGTGAAAACTGAGTTTCCTTGAGAGCTGCTTGGAAGCCTGATGGTGTGTGAAGTTAGTGAGCCAAATGGAGTTGTTCTCCCACAAGAACCACTCGGCTGATCCTTCTTCAATATGCCCTTCACCAACATGCAGTGTTTCCTTGATTGAATTAGCTCTCACACCAATATTTGCGTCTAGAGCCTTTGCATTGAGGGCTATCTGAAAACGGCTGTGGCGCTGAAGTTGCCTGTGAATGTGGAGTTGGTGGCATGTGAAACCCGCATGTGGAACATTCGTTTGTGTGGGATGCTCTACCAGGTTCATTTCAGTCCTAGCCATACAAAGGGCACTAAGCATAGAGTGTGAAAACTGAGTTTCCTTGAGAGCTGCTTGGAAGCCTGATGGTGTGTGAAGTTAGTGAGCCAAATGGAGTTGTTCTCCCACAAGAACCACTCGGCTGATCCTTCTTCAATTTGCCCTTCACCAACATGCAGTGTTTCCTTGATTGAATTAGCTCTCACACCAATATTTGCGTCTAGAGCCTTTGCATTGAGGGCTATCTGAAAACGGCTGTGGCGCTGAAGTTGCCTGTGAATGTGGAGTTGGTGGCATGTGAAACCCGCATGTGGAGCATTCGTTTGTGTGGGATGCTCTACCAGGTTCATTCCTAGATAATGCACTCAAAGGGCACTAAGCATAGAGTGTGAAAACTGAGTTTCCTTGAGAGCTGCTTGGAAGCCTGATGGTGTGTGAAGTTAGTGAGTCAAATGGAGTTGTTCTCCCACAAGAACCACTCGGCTGATCCTTCTTCAATATGCCCTTCACCAACATGCAGTGTTTCCTTGATTGAATTAGCTCTCACACCAATATTTGCGTCTAGAGCCTTTGCATTGAGGGCTATCTGAAAACGGCTGTGGCGCTGAAGTTGCCTGTGAATGTGGAGTTGGTGGCATGTGAAACCCGCATGTGGAGCATTCGTTTGTGTGGGATGCTCTACCAGGTTCATTTCAGTGCTAGCCATACAAAGGGCACTAAGCATAGAGTGTGAAAACTGAGTTTCCTTGAGAGCTGCTTGGAAGCCTGATGGTGTGTGAAGTTAGTGAGCCAAATGGAGTTGTTCTCCCACAAGAACCACTCGGCTGATCCTTCTTCAATATGCCCTTCACCAACATGCAGTGTTTCCTTGATTGAATTAGTTCTCACACCAATATTTGCGTCTAGAGCCTTTGCATTGAGGGCTATCTGAAAACGGCTGTGGCGCTGAAGTTGCCTGTGAATGTGGAGTTGGTGGCATGTGAAACCCGCATGTGGAACATTCGTTTGTGTGGGATGCTCTACCAGGTTCATTCCTAGATAATGCACTCAAAGGGCACTAAGCATAGAGTGTGAAAACTGAGTTTCCTTGAGAGCTGCTTGGAAGCCTGATGGTGTGTGAAGTTAGTGAGCCAAATGGAGTTGTTCTCCCACAAGAACCACTCGGCTGATCCTTCTTCAATATGCCCTTCACCAACATGCAGTGTTTCCTTGATTGAATTAGCTCTCACACAAATATTTGCGTCGAGAGCCTTTGCATTGAGGGCTATCTGAAAACGGCTGTGGCGCTGAAGTTGCCTGTGAATGTGGAGTTGGTGGCATGTGAAACCCGCATGTGGAGCTTTCGTTTGTGTGGGATGCTCTATCAGGCTCATTCCTAGATAATGCATTCAAAGGGCACTAAACATAGAGTGTGAAAACTGAGTTTCCTTGAGAGCTGCTTGGAAGCCTGATGGTGTGTGAAGTTAGTGAGCCAAATGGAGTTGTTCTCCCACAAGAACCACTCGGCTGATCCTTCTTCAATATGCCCTTCACCGACATGCAGTGTTTCCTTGATTGAATTAGCTCTCACACCAATATTTGTGTCTAGAGCCTTTGCATTGAGGGCTATCTGAAAACGGCTGTGGCGCTGACGTTGCCTGTGAATGTGGAGTTGGTGGCATGTGAAACCCGCATGTGGAGCATTCGTTTGTGTGGGATGCTCTACCAGGTTCATTTCAGTCCTAGCCATACAAAGGGCACTAAGCATAGAGTGTGAAAACTGAGTTTCCTTGAGAGCTGCTTGGAAGCCTGATGGTGTGTGAAGTTAGTTAGCCAAATGGAGTTGTTCTCCCACAAGAACCACTCGGCTGATCCTTCTTCAATATGCCCTTCCCCAACATGCAGTGTTTCCTTGATTGAATTAGCTCTCACACCAATATTTGCGTCTAGAGCCTTTACATTGAGGGCTATCTGAAAACGGCTGTGGCGCTGAAGTTGCCTGTGAATGTGGAGTTGGTGGCATGTGAAACCCGCATGTGGAGCATTCGTTTGTGTGGGATGCTCTACCAGGTTCATTCCTAGATAATGCATTCAAAGGCACTAAACATAGAGTGTGAAAACTGAGTTTCCTTGAGAGCTGCTTGGAAGCCTGATGGTGTGTGAAGTTAGTGAGCCAAATGGAGTTGTTCTCCCACAAGAACCACTCGGCTGATCCTTCTTCAATATGTCCTTTTTCACAACCAACATGCAGTGTTTCCTTGATTGAATTAGCTCTCACACCAATATTTGCGTCTAGAGCCTTTGCATTGAGGGCTATCTGAAAACGGCTGTGGCGCTGAAGTTGCCTGTGAATGTGGAGTTGGTGGCATGTGAAACCCGAATGTGGAGCATTCGTTTGTGTGGGGTGCTCTACCAGGTTCATTTCAGTCCTAGGCACTCAAAGGGCACTAAGCATAGAGTGTGAAAACTGAGTTTCCTTGAGAGCTGCTTGGAAGCCTGATGGTGTGTGAAGTTAGTGAGCCAAATGGAGTTGTTCTCCCACAAGAACCACTCGGCTGATCCTTCTTCAATATGCCCTTCACCAACATGCAGTGTTTCCTTGATTGAATTAGCTCTCACACCAATATTTGCGTCTAGAGCCTTTGCATTGAGGGCTATCTGAAAACGGCTGTGGCGCTGAAGTTGCCTGTGAATGTGGAGTTGGTGGCATGTGAAACCCGCATGTGGAGCATTCGTTTGTGTGGGATGCTCTACCAGGTTCATTCCTAGATAATGCACTCAAAGGGCACTAAGCATAGAGTGTGAAAACTGAGTTTCCTTGAGAGCTGCTTGGAAGCCTGATGGTGTGTGAAGTTAGTGAGCCAAATGAAGTTGTTCTCCCACAAGAACCACTCGGCTGATCCTTCTTCAATATGCCCTTCACCAACATGCAGTGTTTCCTTGATTGAATTAGCTCTCACACCAATATATGTGTCTAGAGCCTTTGCATTGAGGGCTATCTGAAAACGGCTGTGGCGCTGAAGTTGCCTGTGAATGTGGAGTTGGTGGCATGTGAAACCCGCATGTGGAGCATTCGTTTGTGTGGGATGCTCTACCAGGTTCATTTCAGTCCTAGCCATACAAAGGGCACTAAGCATAGAGTGTGAAAACTGAGTTTCCTTGAGAGCTGCTTGGAAGCCTGATGGTGTGTGAAGTTAGTGAGCCAAATGGAGTTGTTCTCCCACAAGAACCACTCGGCCGATCCTTCTTCAATATGCCCTTCACCAACATGCAGTGTTTCCTTGATTGAATTAGCTCTCACACCAATATTTGCGTCTAGAGCCTTTGCATTGAGGGCTATCTGAAAACGGCTGTGGCGCTGAAGTTGCCTGTGAATGTGGAGTTGGTGGCATGTGAAACCCGCATGTGGAGCATTCGTTTGTGTGGGATGCTCTACCAGGTTCATTTCAGTCCTAGCCATACAAAGGGCACTAAGCATAGAGTGTGAAAACTGAGTTTCCTTGAGAGCTGCTTGGAAGCCTGATGGTGTGTGAAGTTAGTGAGCCAAATGGAGTTGTTCTCCCACAAGAACCACTCAGCTGATCCTTCTTCAATATGCCCTTCACCAACATGCAGTGTTTCCTTGATTGAATTAGCTCTCACACCAATATTTGCGTCTAGAGCCTTTACATTGAGGGCTATCTGAAAACGGCTGTGGCGCTGAAGTTGCCTGTGAATGTGGAGTTGGTGGCATGTGAAACCCGCATGTGGAGCATTCGTTTGTGTGGGATGCTCTACCAGGTTCATTCCTAGATAATGCACTCAAAGGGCACTAAGCATAGAGTGTGAAAACTGAGTTTCCTTGAGAGCTGCTTGGAAGCCTGATGGTGTGTGAAGTTAGTGAGCCAAATGGAGTTGTTCTCCCACAAGAACCACTCGGCTGATCCTTCTTCAATATGCCCTTCACCAACATGCAGTGTTTCCTTGATTGAATTAGCTCTCACACCAATATTTGCGTCTAGAGCCTTTGCATTGAGGGCTATCTGAAAACGGCTGTGGTGCTGAAGTTGCCTGTGAATGTGGAGTTGGTGGCATGTGAAACCCGCATGTGGAGCATTCGTTTGTGTGGGATGCTCTACCAGGTTCATTCCTAGATAATGCACTCAAACGGCACTAAGCATAGAGTGTGAAAACTGAGTTTCCTTGAGAGCTGCTTGGAAGCCTGATGGTGTGTGAAGTTAGTGAGCCAAATGGAGTTGTTCTCCCACAAGAACCACTCGGCTGATCCTTCTTCAATATGCCCTTCACCAACATGCAGTGTTTCCTTGATTGAATTAGCCCTCACACCAATATTTGCGTCTAGAGCCTTTGCATTGAGGGCTATCTGAAAACGGCTGTGGCACTGAAGTTGCCTGTGAATGTGGAGTTGGTGGCATGTGAAACCCGCATGTGGAGCATTCGTTTGTGTGGGATGCTCTACCAGGTTCATTTCAGTCCTAGCCATACAAAGGGCACTAAGCATAGAGTGTGAAAACTGAGTTTCCTTGAGAGCTGCTTGGAAGCCTGATGGTGTGTGAAGTTAGTGAGCCAAATGGAGTTGTTCTCCCACAAGAACCACTCGGCTGATCCTTCTTCAATATGCCCTTCACCAACATGCAGTGTTTCCTTGATTGAATTAGCTCTCACACCAATATTTGCGTCTAGAGCCTTTGCATTGAGGGCTATCTGAAAACGGCTGTGGCGCTGAAGTTGCCTGTGAATGTGGAGTTGGTGGCATGTGAAACCCGCATGTGGAACATTCGTTTGTGTGGGATGCTCTACCAGGTTCATTCCTAGATAATGCATTCAAAGGGCACTAAGCATAGAGTGTGAAAACTGAGTTTCCTTGAGAGCTGCTTGGAAGCCTGATGGTGTGTGAAGTTAGTGAGCCAAATGGAGTTGTTCTCCCACAAGAACCACTCGGCTGATCCTTCTTCAATATGCCCTTCACCAACATGCAGTGTTTCCTTGATTGAATTAGCTCTCACACCAATATTTGCGTCTAGAGCCTTTGCATTGAGGGCTATCTGAAAACGGCTATGGCGCTGAAGTTGCCTGTGAATGTGGAGTTGGTGGCATGTGAAACCCGCATGTGGAGCCTTCGTTTGTGTGGGATGCTCTACCAGGTTCATTCCTAGATAATGCACTCAAAGGGCACTAAGCATAGAGTGTGAAAACTGAGTTTCCTTGAGAGCTGCTTGGAAGCCTGATGGTGTGTGAAGTTAGTGAGCCAAATGGAGTTGTTCTCCCACAAGAACCACTCGGCTGATCCTTCTTCAATATGCCCTTCACCAAAATGCAGTGTTTCCTTGATTGAATTAGCTCTCACACCAATATTTGCGTCTAGAGCCTTTGCATTGAGGGCTATCTGAAAACGGCTGTGGCGCTGAAGTTGCCTGTGAATGTGGAGTTGGTGGCATGTGAAACCCGCATGTGGAGCATTCGTTTGTGTGGGATGCTCTACCAGGTTCATTTCAGTCCTAGCCATACAAAGGGCACTAAGCATAGAGTGTGAAAACTGAGTTTCCTTGAGAGCTGCTTGGAAGCCTGATGGTGTGTGAAGTTAGTGAGCCAAATGGAGTTGTTCTCCCACAAGAACCACTCAGCTGATCCTTCTTCAATATGCCCTTCACCAACATGCAGTGTTTCCTTGATTGAATTAGCTCTCACACCAATATTTGCGTCTAGAGCCTTTGCATTGAGGGCTATCTGAAAACGGCTGTGGCGCTGAAGTTGCCTGTGAATGTGGAGTTGGTGGCATGTGAAACCCGCATGTGGAACATTCGTTTGTGTGGGATGCTCTACCAGGTTCATTCCTAGATAATGCACTCAAAGGGCACTAAGCATAGAGTGTGAAAACTGAGTTTCCTTGAGAGCTGCTTGGAAGCCTGATGGTGTGTGAAGTTAGTGAGCCAAATGGAGTTGTTCTCCCACAAGAACCACTCGGGTGATCCTTCTTCAATATGCCCTTCACCAACATGCATTGTTTCCTTGATTGAATTAGCTCTCACACCAATATTTGCGTCTAGAGCCTTTGCATTGAGGGCTATCTGAAAACGGCTGTGGCGCTGAAGTTGCCTGTGAATGTGGAGTTGGTGGCATGTGAAACCCGCATGTGGAGCATTCGTTTGTGTGGGATGCTCTACCAGGTTCATTCCTAGATAATGCACTCAAAGGGCACTAAGCATAGAGTGTGAAAACTGAGTTTCCTTGAGAGCTGCTTGGAAGCCTGATGGTGTGTGAAGTTAGTGAGCCAAATGGAGTTGTTCTCCCACAAGAACCACTTGGCTGATCCTTCTTCAATATGCCCTTCACCAACATGCAGTGTTTCCTTGATTGAATTAGCCCTCACACCAATATTTGCGTCTAGAGCCTTTGCATTGAGGGCTATCTGAAAACGGCTGTGGCGCTGAAGTTGCCTGTGAATGTGGAGTTGGTGGCATGTGAAACCCGCATGTGGAGCATTCGTTTGTGTGGGATGCTCTACCAGGTTCATTCCTAGATAATGCACTCAAAGGGCACTAAGCATAGAGTGTGAAAACTGAGTTTCCTTGAGAGCTGCTTGGAAGCCTGATGGTGTGTGACGTTAGTGAGCCAAATGGAGTTGTTCTCCCACAAGAACCACTCGGCTGATCCTTCTTCAATATGCCCTTCACCAACATGCAGTGTTTCCTTGATTGAATTAGCTCTCACACCAATATTTGCGTCTAGAGCCTTTGCATTGAGGGCTATCTGAAAACGGCTGTGGCGCTGAAGTTGCCTGTGAATGTGGAGTTGGTGGCATGTGAAACCCGCATGTGGAGCATTCGTTTGTGTGGGATGCTCTACCAGGTTCATTCCTAGATAATGCACTCAAAGGGCACTAAGCATAGAGTGTGAAAACTGAGTTTCCTTGAGAGCTGCTTGGAAGCCTGATGGTGTGTGAAGTTAGTGAGCCAAATGGAGTTGTTCTCCCACAAGAACCACTCTGCTGATCCTTCTTCAATATGCCCTTCACCAACATGCAGTGTTTCCTTGATTGAATTAGCTCTCACACCAATATTTGCGTCTAGAGCCTTTGCATTGAGGGCTATCTGAAAACGGCTGTGGCGCTGAAGTTGCCTGTGAATGTGGAGTTGGTGGCATGTGAAACCCGCATGTGGAACATTCGTTTGTGTGGGATGCTCTACCAGGCTCATTCCTAGATAATGCATTCAAAGGGCACTAAACATAGAGTGTGAAAACTGAGTTTCCTTGAGAGCTGCTTGGAAGCCTGATGGTGTGTGAAGTTAGTGAGCCAAATGGAGTTGTTCTCCCACAAGAACCACTCGGCTGATCCTTCTTCAATATGCCCTTCACCAACATGCAGTGTTTCCTTGATTGAATTAGCTCTCACACCAATATTTGCGTCTAGAGCCTTTGCATTGAGGGCTATCTGAAAACGGCTGTGGCGCTGAAGTTGCCTGTGAATGTGGAGTTGGTGGCATGTGAAACCCGCATGTGGAGCATTCGTTTGTGTGGGATGCTCTACCAGGTTCATTCCTAGATAATGCACTCAAAGGGCACTAAGCATAGAGTGTGAAAACTGAGTTTCCTTGAGAGCTGCTTGGAAGCCTGATGGTGTGTGAAGTTAGTGAGCCAAATGGAGTTGTTCTCCCACAAGAACCACTCGGCTGATCCTTCTTCAATATGCCCTTCACCAACATGCAGTGTTTCCTTGATTGAATTTGCCCTCACACCAATATTTGCGTCTAGAGCCTTTGCATTGAGGGCTATCTGAAAACGGCTGTGGCGCTGAAGTTGCCTGTGAATGTGGAGTTGGTGGCATGTGAAACCCGCATGTGGAGCATTCGTTTGTGTGGGATGCTCTACCAGGTTCATTTCAGTCCTAGCCATACAAAGGGCACTAAGCATAGAGTGTGAAAACTGAGTTTCCTTGAGAGCTGCTTGGAAGCCTGATGGTGTGTGACGTTAGTGAGCCAAATGGAGTTGTTCTCCCACAAGAACCACTCGGCTGATCCTTCTTCAATATGCCCTTCACCAACATGCAGTGTTTCCTTGATTGAATTAGCTCTCACACCAATATTTGCGTCTAGAGCCTTTGCATTGAGGGCTATCTGAAAACGGCTGTGGCGCTGAAGTTGCCTGTGAATGTGGAGTTGGTGGCATGTGAAACCCGCATGTGGAGCATTCGTTTGTGTGGGATGCTCTACCAGGTTCATTCCTAGATAATGCACTCAAAGGGCACTAAGCATAGAGTGTGAAAACTGAGTTTCCTTGAGAGCTGCTTGGAAGCCTGATGGTGTGTGAAGTTAGTGAGCCAAATGGAGTTGTTCTCCCAGAAGAACCACTCGGCTGATCCTTCTTCAATATGCCCTTCACCAACATGCAGTGTTTCCTTGATTGAATTAGCTCTCACACCAATATTTGCGTCTAGAGCCTTTGCATTGAGGGCTATCTGAAAACGGCTGTGGCGCTGAAGTTGCCTGTGAATGTGGAGTTGGTGGCATGTGAAACCCGCATGTGGAGCATTCGTTTGTGTGGGATGCTCTACCAGGTTCATTCCTAGATAATGCACTCAAAGGGCACTAAGCATAGAGTGTGAAACCTGAGTTTCCTTGAGAGCTGCTTGGAAGCCTGATGGTGTGTGAAGTTAGTGAGCCAAATGGAGTTGTTCTCCCAGAAGAACCACTCGGCTGATCCTTCTTCAATATGCCCTTCACCAACATGCAGTGTTTCCTTGATTGAATTAGCTCTCACACAAATATTTCCGTCTAGAGCCTTTGCATTGAGGGCTATCTGAAAACGGGTGTGGCGCTGAAGTTGCCTGTGAATGTGGAGTTGGTGGCATGTGAAACCCGCATGTGGAGCTTTCGTTTGTGTGGGATGCTCTACCAGGCTCATTCCTAGATAATGCATTCAAAGGGCACTAAGCATAGAGTGTGAAAACTGAGTTTCCTTGAGAGCTGCTTGGAAGCCTGATGGTGTGTGAAGTTAGTGAGCCAAATGGAGTTGTTCTCCCACAAGAACCACTCGGCTGATCCTTCTTCAATATGCC